>NC_056735.1:852236791-852286791 GCF_019279795.1 Protopterus annectens | reverse complement strand
TTAATTGATTTGGTTACTGTATATGTTTACCACTGATCATTCAGGTCAGGTTTAAAAAGTGCCCCCAAGTTCCCTATCCACCGACGTTCTTTTTGAGTTCATATCTGATGTTTAAACTTATCAATTTTATCCTGCATCACAACCATATCTAAACCTACAAAAACAAAATGTGCTGTTGTATGAATCATCTTGTGTTTGTACAAAGCACTCCGCTGCCTCTGACATCATTTTCTAAAAATGCCTTTTCACATGCCAGCAGTTGTCACCCCCGCCACACAATCCAAAATATTCCAGGATCTCAATTTCAAAGGGTTAGAAGGGTTTGCTCTCAGAATATCACTTATGAGGCACAGGCTTTGGACTTAGAAATGAGGTTTATTAAAAGGGGCTATAACAAAAGCAGTGTTCAAGGGGCACATAGGGCATCAAACTATATAGATAGAGCAGTACTATTGGTTGATCGAGAGCATAATAAGTTACAACAGGAAAAAGTTAGGTTTCTTACAACTTATGGTACCAATACCTTTCGTATTAAGAATATTTTGGCAAAACATTGGCATGTTTTGCACTCAGATCCTATTTTCACCAACAATGTGGATGAATATTGTCATTTGGCTATAAAAAAGGCAGAACTTTGGGGCAGCATTTCTCTTCCTTTAAAAAAGGTAGACAAGAGGATTTTACATCTACTGTGAATATAGTGGGGAGCACTTATTGTGGGTCCTGTAAATACTGCAAGCTGATGGCAAAAACTAAATCTTTCACATCAGTAAACACTAAGAGGGTGTTTGATATTAAATACCTTTAAACCTGGCCTGAATGATCAGTGGTAAACATATGCAGTAACCAAATCAATTAAAGTTAGGATATTTGAAATTAACAAATTGACTTATTATTATACAGTCATTATAAATACTTAATGGTAATGTCCTATATGATAAATAAAGATATAAAGAAATGTATATAAAGTATATATATTTTTTTTATTTTCAATATTATCCCCTTTTTGGTATGTATTCCTATTTAGAGTTATATTTATGATATATAACTCTATATATTTATTAATGGGAAGAGTGTTGAAGTAATAGGGTAATATTGGTTCTGCTATGTGTTGAAAGTCTTCCATGCATTAGCTAATAGATGTGTATATTCAGTTGCACTGTTTGAGAAGTATGTGAATGTGTATTTGTATGTATATGTGCATGTGTATGTCTGTATATATATATATATATATATATATATATATATATATATATATATATAAAAATGTGTATATATGTGTATGTATCTATGTATAAATGCATATGTATATTGGGTAATAAGTGGGGATTTATAGTGTTAATAATGTCATTACTTGGTTTTGTTTTTTATTTTCAATGTGCATGGGTAAGTTTCATGTGTGTCTGTAACTTTAAATTTGCATTGAAGGTGTCTGCATTCAAAGTATTTAAATCCGGGCTCTTGCCTAACTAAACTGCACACTGATGACGCTTGATGCGAAACCAGCCACCGGTCTGTGTTGGGCAGGCGATGCCTGAATCAACGTCTTCTAACCATCGTTGTTTGGTACTAATTTATGTCTCGTGGAGTGCTGGATTTGTTTTGGGGAAATTTTTTATATATATATATATATATATATATATATATATATATATATATACATATACACACACATACACACACACACACACACACACACACACACACACACACATATATATATATATATATATATATATATATATATATATATATATATATAAAACACTTATTTTTATTTATTTAATATCCGTTTACCAGGAAAGTTTGACTGTGTCATAGTCCATTTTCAGTGGAGGCCCAGGGAGAAAAGCTCCAAAGATACCTTAGCAGATTACAAACATTACATTGAAGTTTTACATAATACAATTTCATACATAGTATAATTCACAAGATTCACATGAACTGATAGGGAATAATTTATACGTACAGTAATTCAAAGTAAACTACCACAGTACAAAACGTAAATACAATTCCTAGAAGAGAAGTCTAGAACAAAGGCAAAGAGGCAGTCTAGTGTAAATAAGTGAAGGAATGAGGAAGTAGAAAATTTCAGTAAGAAGAAAGGTAAGGATTTCTAGTAGTGGGATGAAAGTTTATAGAGTAGATTTATGACGAGTTAATCGTGAGAATGGGAGAGGAGGGGGAGGGTGGTGGGACAGAAGGATTAGGAGGAAAGTAATTAATAATTAGTAGAATATATTATAAAATGGATAAGTATAAAATATATCTGCTGGGTATAAAGTCGAAGGACAATAAAATGGTTAGGTGAAATTACTGGGTATGAGGAATGCACACACACACACACACACACACACACACACACACACACACACACATGTATGCATGTACAGATAGATACTTTTGTATATACTTTCTCTTGGCACCTGCAGAATTCTGTTGCAAGTCATGTTATAAAGGCACAAGTAACACTGTAGATGACTTTCAGTGTTGCTATTAAGTTAAAAGTTGCAGTTTCTTTCCTATTACAATCACGATAAACATTTGGGGAACAAAACACTGGGCAGGATTCACGAAGCCTCCATGTAAAAGTTATAACTCATACACGGAGGCTGCAGTTAAACGGAGTGATGTCAGCATGCTCTGCATATTAATGAGAGCATGCTGAATCACACTTAAGGCCAACACGGTCCGTGTAAGACAGTAGGGGGCGTGTCCGTAGGCCGAGCCCTGTAAGCGGACACGCCCCCAGAAGAGGAAAAGTACCCAAAGTAAACACCCACGACAGAGTCCATGGAAATGTGAATAAACAGAACACAACACATGCCCCCACAGACTATGAACAGAAAACATATAAATAAACACGTTTTATATATTTTTTTAAATTGTAAAAATGTTTAACCGTGAGTGCGCTCATTTGCGCGGGCGTGCCCGTAGCGCAGCTACAGTTAGCAGTCAGTGGGAAAGCATATAAGAACTAAATATGCAAAATAAGCCACAAAGCAATAGCGTAGCAGTAGAGATGTTGGCTGAAGAGCAGCCATTCATGGTTCGAGCCCCCACAACACCAATTTATTTTTTTTCAAAATAAGCAGGAAACAAGTCCCTGACAAATATGTACACATAAAACCACAATTTATGTAAAATGTAATGAAATAGCCCATTTATATTGAAGACATGTGAGGTAACAAAAGAATAAAAAATGCCAGATGTGCTCATAGCCGAGCTACAGTTTAAGAGAGTGAGTGCACCTGCCTGTAGATGAGCAGTGGTTTAACTGGTGCAAAATGAGTGCCCATAGCTGAGCAGTGGTCTAACATGCTAAATCTATGTGCCCCTAACTGAGCTGAGCGTAATATGCGTGCCGATAGCCAAATGAGGCTTAAAGCAGCGTACCCCGTTTGTGCGGAGCTGCGCACCGTGCAAACAAGCTAACCGACGGGCAATGTTGAGCAAGCCATATCAAAACTGCCTTTACACAGACACACCCCTCAGCATGTCTAGACAGTCATGAAAAATAAAAAGCAGTAGCCAGGTTCGAACCCAGGATACTATACACCATAGTCAAGGTACAGAACCACTAAGCCATGACAGCAGTACCTAGAAATGCAATAATAGCTAATATATAGGAATGAATACAAACTACAGCATGAGAATGCAGGTTTACTGAAGTTGATATAATTCCAAAATGGCCAATCACAGATATGTGCGGGAAAAACGGACTATATAAGCCCCATAGGCGGGAATACACAACATAAATGATTGTAGAACTGACCTGCAGGCAGAATGATAGGAGTAGGAGAGGGTAGTTGCTTCCGAGCACAGAGGCGGGGTGTTGAGGAGTCCAGGTACATGGTCTGGCTCCTAGTCCATAATCATGAGGCCCAACTCATGCAGGGCCAGGTCCTCTGGGGAGTATACAGGGCCGAGGCGTGGGACCGGTTGGCTCATGATCTCACCAGTGCCACAGGGATTCCAAGGACTGGTAAGTAGGTCCATCACCACCATGCAGACCTGAAGAGACGCAAGCAGGACCAACTGAACCTTTGGATCCAGGAGGCCCGGCAAACACCCAACGCCCCACTACTGAGTAAGTAACATTTAATTATGTATGTAAGAAATTAAACTAGCTGATATTATGGAGATGTGTATTCCAATATTACTTCATTTATATTACAGCTGCAGATGTCCGTTCTGCGAACCGCAGAGCCTATGGCGATAGGCTGGTGCGGTTGCGCCACCAGGCAGGTCAGTAATCCACTACCAGTAACTGTAAAGAAATATAAAAGTATGACAGTCAGCAAAAGAGTGCAGTGTAGTCAGTAAGGAATAAAATCTGCAAGTAACAGTGTGAAAGTGTCTGCAAGTCTTGCTTGATTACAAAAGTGTGTTTCAGCCTGTAAGTTAAACCGAAAAATGAAACGGTCTGACATATATTCTGAAATAAAAATGCCCTACCTGTAAGAAAATAGTACACAACCTGCAGCAGGCTGAAAAGTATAGCTGCAGAAGATGATGAAATTACATGTGTGAAATATATCCCTGTGGAAATACTGAAACATGACAGAAGTGAGACTGCTGGAAAGGATTGTAATAACTACAGGTAAAACATGTCAATAAAGCCTAGAAGTAAGTACCATCCTGAATAGTAAAATAAAAGCAAGTGAGAGAGTGTGAGAAAGTGTCATGAATCCAGCAATACAGTAGTAATAACCCCTGAATAAAGTATACTGCAGTCAAGACAGAATGAAATGCATGTGAGATTCAAAACCAAACAGCGAAATCTGTTCAAAGTGTTGCTGCATCTGGAATGTGTATGCCAAAATCTGGATATGTTGCTCTCAGTCTGAAATATGCAGATAGGATGATTGTCTGATATACCAAACATCCACACTTGTCTACAGCTATATAAAGCAAATGTAGCAGGATGATGTAGCTGAACAAAGCTAGATATGAATGTGTATGAAGAACACTAAAATGTATATTGATGTTGCAGTAACAGTCCTATCACCAAGTTGAAATAGTTATCATATAGGAAACTGTAGTTAGAACAGTAGTGTGTATATAACTGTAGCTATTAGAAATGTACAGCATATGTATTGTTATTCAAAGGTGTTAATATTACTTTCTTTACCCCACCCTATAACCACATATAACCCATTCCACGTGAAAATAGTATGTGCAATCACAATTAACACCCCTGGACGTTTGTCCTGTTGGGTCATATATATTTGCATGTCCGTTGATGCATCTGCCCTATTCATACATCCACACCTGATGGCCTGTTGCCATCAATTAACCCTGCATGTTGTTAGACTGTGTATTTCTGTTCAAATTATGCATGTGTTATGCACGCTGTTCAATGGTGTGAATATCTGGGTGTTTGGTTAATGGGAATACTAATGCATGCTGTTACAACTAATTGTGAATGGTATTATACGTCACTAACCCAAACTGTCATGACATAATGCAAAACATAGGACGACAGGGAAGGCAGGTTCCAGTGGACCCACCTCTCCCACCTCAGCTGGCGAGTGCACCTGGCACTAGTGACGAGTCCGGACCCTCCTCCGGTGGCCCTGTGCCACCTGCGGGTGGAAGCACTGCAGGGGATGGGGCTCACCCCCCCTCTGCAAGAGTGGCCGGAGGAGAACCACCACTCACCCTCCATAGTGTCCGGACTGTGGTGCGTAGGGAGATTCGGGACTCTGTTCTTGAGCCCCTATGCCAGCTCGAGGCACGGGTGGCGCAACTAACGGGCATGCCTGTTGCCCCGCCTACACAGCCCCCAGCACAGCCCCGTCCTGGGCAGTGAAGGAACAGTGGCAACTGCCTATGGGTGGGGATATCAGTTCCACTGTTGCCATCTGTGGGCTCATGGGCTCTGGATATCCAAACCTCTGTCCCCGTCAATTGTGTAACCCCCCCACACGTGTCATACACCGCCCCTGTATGCGTCTTGTTTGTCTTGTCTGTTTACCTACCCAACCTACCTCCCCAGCTGTACCGACTTCCTTCACCTGACATACCACTCTCACCTGAAAAAAAAAAAAAAAAGGGCACTCTGTACCCACAAAAAAATTACGCCCCATACATAGCTGCCTATTCCACACACACGTCTGCTGGACATGGAACCTATCAATTACAATTGGCTGTACAACAAGTATTATTGTTGTCCTGACACCTCTCTCAGGGGTGGAAGGTTTCAAATGTCACACCAAATTACATACATATGCACAGCTGTTGCTGATGAAGAAATGGGCAGCTATGGGCCTTACCTACATCCCTCCTGCACATCCCAAGCTTGTTTCCCTACTGTCTTACCCTCTTTGTGACCCCTTTTTCACCACTTTCCTGTCTCCCCATTTTCTTTTCTTTCAAAGAAAATAGCGCGGGTGTGCGCCAGAGTAAGCACCGTTAAGCGGTTGTAAGCGGGTGTGCGCTTGTGTGCGTGGAGCTAAACGCCAGTGCGCATGAGTGAGCTCCGCGCAAACCAGCGCTAACCTGGTTACAACTGCTTAAAAGTGCCTTAGTCACTTTGACTGACAGGTCCTGTACTCAGTTCAAAAGCAAAATAAAATCCCACTGTCAGTACTGAACCCAGGACCTTGGAAACACTAGTTTGTATGACCTACCACTAAGCCATGACTCTTATACAAAAGCATTGTGCTAAAATAAATATAACATGTAATAGTAGGGATGAATGTAAAGGGAATATAGGATGTGTAGTACACAAAGCATGTCATTTAAAATTACTGTCAAAACTACTGGATTTCCATAATAGTAGTGTGTGAACAGAAACAGCCATGCTAGTTGGCAGCTTGTAGGTAATAAGGTCAGTTAAAGTATATATATATATATATATGTATGCATATGTACATATATATATATATATATATATAAATATATATCTATATATAGTTGTAGGAGTCAATGTGCATACACACTTGCTACAGGGAACATGAGAGAGGAATGGAGAATTGTGAATATACAACACAGCCTGAATCATGAGAGAGATACTAACCTTTACACTCACAGAACACTGCCCACAGCATACCAGCTTGGTCCCCGCCCTCACAATCTGAAAGGGCAACGCCTATCCCACATACCCTTTTATAGCACTGACCTGAAATCACAGTGAGAACTGCAATCAGTACCCAACTGGCTGTATGCAATTAGCAAATGCTGGCTTACAATTGGTGCAGAGGCCATCACATGGACCTATGCAGATACCTACAAAAGCATCCAGTGCTAACACTCCCCACATGCAATACATTCATTGCATTGTCTGTAAGCAGACAGAGGGAGAGCGAGAAGCGAGAGAGAGAGAGAGAGAGAGAGAGAGAGAGCAAAAAAAAAATAAAATAAAAATTAGACACTGTGACTCTGTCACCCGAAGCTGTCAGCACTGACAGTAGCAGCAGCAAGCAGAAGCTGTGGTAACGCAACCAGCTGCGACAAACAGAGGTAATGCAAAGTAGCAGGTTAATAGTGTGCATACTGTGAACCCTCCAAATGTGTCATAGGTCTGTATCCATAGGTATGTCCATGTGATATGTTGTGTGTACGTAGTTCCACCAAAAGGGGATGACCATACATTACATGTCAATCAGTCTTAGGCCATGATCCTGGCAGCAGTTGTCTGTGCGTTGGCCCAGCAATGGCTGTAGTGACTGCTTTGAAAAGTCAGCCAGGTTCAAAAGTCAGGATCAGCCCATCCCAAAGGCACACTGGCTGGGAACAAGTGTCTGCAGGTACCCGATGTCACTGCATATGCATCCCATACTGCATAATTCCATAGCTTAGCAGACCAGGCCCGTTATGCATATGATGTGGTAATTCTCAGGGTCAGTCGAGGTGCCCCCTTAGTGGTGTGGGACCACTGTTGCTGTAAGCCACTGTCCAGGTACATATCCTGTAGTACGGCCAAGATAAACTATCAGTGTTATATGCGGTTGTATGTCCTCTCGGAGTGCCGCTAGCACACATCCAGGGGTACCACGAGGTCACAGTGATGCTGTGTGTTCTTCTCTGCTGAGGGCGGCCCTCACCTGGATATGTGAGATGATAGGGAGGTTACATCCAGCTGGGATAAATATTTTAAAGGTGGGGGAGAAGGAGGGGGGATACGTGCACCGAACATGTCTGCAAGATTGGTGCCAATATCCATGTGTTTGGTGAATGTTAAGTAGGTGTGGATTAACACAGAGCATATCTGAGGCATGTGGTCCATATGTGTAACATAACTGAAGAAGGCCTTGTGGTCATCCATAGTGTTTGTGTCCATTTCCCTCCCAGAGTAGGCCGTGGCCATTGTTATGACGGACCGTAGCGTAGTACCAGTGCTGACCACAGATGCCTTCCCTTAATGTGAATGTGCTCTGTCCTGCAGTAGCCACCTGCTATTGTTATACAATCTGCCTCTGTCTGGGGTCCACCGGACAGGATGCCTAACCTTTGTGCATAGGGTCTGGGTTAGAAATGTGTGTGCAAGTTCCATGCAATCCGTGGCATGTACGTGGTAAGGATTTGCAAAGGGGTCAGCAGTGTGGCTTGTGGCTTCCACTGGCCCAGTGTGCTGCATGGATACCATCTCAGTTCCAGCAAGTGAATAACTGTCTAATCACATACATATCAAAGTAGTCTACTGTGCTGGTGGTGGTGGTGGGATATGTATATCCAGGCCGAGTAACGTCTGTCCACATCACAGTAGTGGATGGTGTCCCACATACAGTACCTTGGGATGAACCCCCAGAGTGAGGTTGTGCATTGCACCTGTCAGTGTGTGCTGACCGATGGGGCATGCTACTATGTTTTGTGGAATGTGGCAGGTAATGTTGCACAGGTGTTGGCTGAGCACTGATATCTGGCCATGTACCTGTGTATCCACCACGACACACACACATATGCAACATATGGGAGTAGTAGTATATCACTACACATGAGTATCATGTATAGTATGTGTGCCATATGTTGCTGACATGGTCTTCTGATATCCTGTTTGTGTTCTCTTCCAGGGAGATGGCGCGACAGTGTAACCCCACCTACTCTGTGGCAGAAGATGAGGAGATCCACCAGAGCCTGGTGCGGGAGTATGACATCCTGTTTTCCCGCACCAGTCAGAATCAGCAGGAGAGGGCCGCACTGTGGCAAGACCTTGTCCGTAGGGTATATGATATTGGCACGCATAACAGGACATATGAGCAGGTACGACATCACTGCAGTGATTTAATCCGAAGTGTCTGGCAGCGTGCATCAGATATCCACAGGCAACAGGTCGCCACAGGAGGTGGGGTGGCCACACATCCCCCCTCACCAGACTGGAGGGGATACTCCTAAGTGTTGTGGCTCCAGCCCCGGAACACCAACAGCAGTACACCTGCATTATGATGGAGGCTGGTTCCACACAGCAGCACGACATGGAGCGTGCAGGTAATATGCCATATGTACACCTGACTGTTCTGTACACTGTATCATATGCAATATCAATGGCACAGTTGTGCCCACTGACATTAATCTCATCATTTCTGCAGGTCCCTACAGGGTTAAAGCAAGACAGGCCATCCATGCTGGTGAGTGTGTTTAACATAACCTATAATAGTCCTGATAATGCTAGTAACAGTAGTGTAACTCAGTAGTGCTCTGTGTGTATACTGCGGGGTGTGCATGTGTGCATGTGTGCAGGTGTGCAGGTGTGCCTGTGCCCATGTGTGCATGTGTGCATGTGTGCAGGTGTGCCTGTGTCCACGTGTGCATGTGTGCATGTGTGCCTGTGTCCACGTGTGCATGTGTGCATGTGTGCCTGTGTCCACGTGTGCATGTGTGCATGTGTGCATGTGTGCACGTGACCATGTGTGCATGTGCCCATGTGTGCATGTGACCACGTGTGCATGTGTCCACGTGTGCATGTGTGCATGTGTGCATGTGTGCCTATGTGCATGTGTGCATGTGTGTATAAGTGCATCACTGGTAACAAAATGTCTGGAGACTGTAAACTGTGTTTCCTGTCTTCATCCCACAGGTTCTGGGGCTGCTCTGGTGACCTGCAGCAGGGAACCTGAATCCTGTGCCACGGCTACTGGTAATGATGATATTTGTGTAATGGTACAGGAAGGTGTGTCAGGGTCTGCCATTGGTCAGCCAATTGACAGTACACAGCTGTCAACCCCATCATTGCGCACAGTCATCCTGCCTGTACATCCTTTGTCACCATTGTCCCTAGGTGATGGACAGGATACAGTGGGCATAGACCAGGGTAATGTGGTACCTGTGGCACATGCGTCCCCACACAGCAGCCATGGGCAGGGTCCTCCGATGGTACCACACAGGCAGTTGCCCATGGGT
Organism: Protopterus annectens; assembly: GCF_019279795.1. NCBI lineage: Eukaryota > Metazoa > Chordata > Ceratodontiformes > Protopteridae > Protopterus > Protopterus annectens. The sequence continues at coordinate 852,276,447 of NC_056735.1, read as the reverse complement.
TCTCATGGGAGCATCCGTGGGCGTACTGCCTCTGGCTGACATGCCCAAAGAGGTCTGTCAACCTCAGCTATGTTTCGGACTGTCATGCAGGCACAGTCACGTATGGAAAGGTACACCAGACAGGGTCTGAGGGAGCTGAGAGCATGTCGCACAGCCATGACAGACAGTATGTGTGACATTGCGGATGCTATCCGTAACTTCACCGATGTCATAGACAGACGTTGTGGGGACATATTACAGCAGTTCCACAACCAGATGTCCATGAGCCAGGGCAATGGTGGGCGTTTGCGGCGTCGACGTGGCCGTATGCCGGCAGCAGCTGGCAGTCAGCGCAGATGACAACAGGCTTGCGCATGCCCCCATAGTGCCAGCAGCAGCCCCAGCAATGCTGGGTCTGTGCTGTCATCGGAACACCCCAGGAGACCACGTGCACGTGGCTCTGGACAGTCCCAACAGGGACTTGTGTCCAGTCAACAGACTCCCACTTCTAATGACAGTACCCAGTCTGGCTTTGTACTGGATACGGTCCGTAGCACCCCTGCCAGGCACAGGTACCGTGTCCGTGCACACAGACACTGATCTGTATGGCCTGCCAGGTGCAGTCTGTGGCTGTCCACAAACCCCTGTATATGGCAGCCATGAGGTGGAACTGTGTGCGTGCATACACACATGCGAAATGTTAACACCTAGGGCAACCACATACACGCACACACTGCACCAACACTGCCCCACCCTGTACTGCTGCCCCTCACCAACACACATACACACACATGTCAATTGGTGGTATCAGTGGCTGACTCAGGCATACCTAATCCACAACCTGTGCATATGATGACACTGTGTCACCTCCTGCAATCTCCAACATCATTGCGGGAACAGGTAAACACGTTGCTGATGCACAGGGTGACTACATAGAAGTGTATTAGTAGTATCATGTTGGTAACAGTACAGTGTGCTGCTATGACTGTGTGTTTATCCCAGCATGCCTGCTGCAGTAACTGTATGAATGTCCTGAATTATCTGCACCCATAGTACATACCAAAGTATAACAGCTGCACATAATTGCATGCCGGTGGTAAGGTTGTCAACAGATAGCTGCATACATGGGTAGCACAGGGGGAAAGCTAACGCAAGTAGTGATATGCAATGGTGGACATGTACAGTAATGGTGTCAAGTTGCCCACAACGACTATGCCATGTGGATGTTCGCATGTAGATATGTGTGCAGTACCAATGTAATCCAAATCACAAATAAGTATGACATAATATCGGTTCTACCATGGGCATCTGCGCTGCGTATTCCTGGGTACATGTTGATAGTGCCTACATATTTGCATTGTTACTTACTGTTATTGTTACCCCTTCTTTGTTGTATAATGCACTACTTCCAGCTCTGTGTACTGTAGCTTTGTTTGCATGCATGTTCACTTGGGGTCCCCTGGAACACTGCTTACACCTGCAATGCAGAGTTACAGTGCTTCTGTAGACTTCTAGTGACATCTGCATAGCGTACGATACGTATGTCAACTTTACACATGACAGAACGTCACTGTCTGTCCTGTACGCATGTACGTTGCCTGTGACACATTGCACACGTCTTACCTGGCATTTACCCACGTGTGCAGTCATATATGTCAGTGCTATGAAACAGTAGTGGTACACCCACACATACACACCTTCAGTATGTTGTTCCCCATTGGCCCTATGTGTTGGTACTCACCATGGCAATCACACTACTAGGGTAGCATGTGCAAAGGTAACCTGTGAATCGCCTCTATGGTCCAGTTGTGGTTTATGTGAGTCATGTGTCATTGTCACAGCTGCCACATGTATGCAGTCAGCCATCACCCTTGGCCAGGAACGTACAACACATGTGTGGGATGCCACCACACAGCCAATCTGGGGACTGGTCTCTCTGAACCCAGTAATGCCATACCCTGTCAGGTGGCATGTCATATATACTACATCCTGGACAAACGTCAACCCCAATCCCTGCTGCTACTATTGATAATACCCCTGAAGATGTTCCTGATAGTTTTGACCAGTTCTTTACTGAGACATTTCAGGCCCTAGCTAGCCATCTACCTACTAGCACCTCTGGTCCTGAAAGTAGCACCCCTAGAAAACTACTTGTGTCCAGCTGCCAACCAGTCGCCACTTCACTTCTCCGTACCTTGATTGAAACAGTGAAACCCACTACACTTTCTGCTGATCAACTCCCTGCCGAGTACCTATCAAAACCAGATGATGCTATTGCTTACCCGTCTCAAAGGTAATCAAAGGAACCATGTTAGAATCTAACTTTCCCACCATCTGGAAAATGTCATATGTAATCCCACTTCACAAAGGAGGCAGCTCTACTGAAGTCTCCAATTATAGGCCAATAGCTATACTCTCTCCACTTGCAAAGATTATGGAAACTTTCGTCATAGACAAGTCATGCACCACCTAATCCAAACTCGCATTATGGCAGACACTCAGCATGACTTACGTCCTCATCACAGCACTACGTCAGGCCTCCTAGCCTTTACTAACACCATAAGCCATACTTGCAACAATAATTATATATCCGCAGCCCTCTTTTTGGATATTTCAAAGGCATACGATATGGTTGATCACCAACTTGTACTCCACACCCTGCAAAGACTGTCTAGATACTGGAGCCTTCCAATGGTTTCAATCCTACCTGCATGGTCGACAGGAGGCTGGCTTCTGGCAGAACAAACTCTCTAACCTTCTACCCAACACCCTCAGAGTACCACAAGGCTCTATACTAGGGCCCTTGCTGTTCTCCATCTTCATTAACGACCTTTATACTGTCATCGCAAAAGTCAGCTGTATCCAATATGCTGAATACTCTACTCTGATCTGCTCAGCCACATCTCCAGTAGAGTTATGGTCAGCTACCCAGACCACCTTTAATACAATAGAAAACTGGCTTTCTGAACATCGTCTGATCCTAAATCCCAATCAAACTAAACTGCTGTTATTTCACCAACACGTAGGTCTACCACTTTCACCGTTACCATAACATCAACTGATGGCACAATAATCTCCCCTGACCCATCTCCGAAACTATTAGGTGTCATCATAGACAATAATCTCAAATGTGACATACATGTTAACCAGATTATCAAAGCCATCAATAGAAAACTAGGGTCACGTTACAGAATTAAAGCCTTCCTAGCCCCTCCAGCTAAAGGTGCCATAGCTCGCTCACACCTTGTTTTAACCCTTCTGTATGCATCCCCTCTACTCTCGAATATGAACAAGACTGTCCTTAACAAACACTCAATTTGCTACAACCACATTGCCAGGTTTGCCACTGGGCTGCCTTTTAGGACACATCATTGCATCAATCTAAATCAGCTTGGTTGGCTTGCAATACCCAGCCTAATACAGTATAACCAACTGATTATGGCCTATAAAATCCTCTATAATCCAGACAATACTCCTGCACTTCAAATATTATCACCCCCTATAACAATCCTAGACCGCTTCAATCCTCTAACAAAGTACTACTTCAGACTAGCAAGTTTAATAACACAGCCGGTGATTCTCTCTTTGCAAACCCTGTAAGTAGATCCTGGAACTCACTTCCAGCTGATATTACCCTACTGTCCACCTTAGGTCAATTTAACAGTAGACTCAAACAACTTAACAGTAGACTCAAACAACATTTGTCACTTAACTGGCTATGTCAATGTATCAAGCCTGGCTAACTCGAATGTGTAAAATCTGTGAACCACTTTACTGTGTAATTTTAATTTAATCCTGACTTGTGCTCAGGTCTAACATTAACCTGTGGAACATGTTTGACTTGCTTACTTATGTAATCTCTGTAAATAATCTGTTTGTAATATGTAATGCTAGTATTATGTAATGATGTATCTGCTACCCTCATAGCTTGTCTCCATGGGCCTCCCCTGGAAATGGACATGCATCCAGTCAGACTATCCCAGTCAACAAATGTAGGATAAATAAATAAATCAATAAAATATATTACAGTGACTACAATACCAGTCAGACATTGACACACACTGACAGCATGCTGAACACACTGGGGCATACGTGGGGACTCAGAATAGCAGCCTGCCTGGGCATCACACACCTCCGCAGCTGGCACACAGGCATATGTTCCGTCGGAACAGAGCACATGCCACACATGGCACGCACATCCCCTGTGCCACACACTCACAGCCTGTAGGGCTACACAACACACCTGCTACAGACGTGTCAGGTACCTGTCTTGTGTGCTGCACTGGGGTCCCGCTCAACAGGCTGTATCTGGTGAAGGTCACAGTGATATGCCTCAGGGCACTATGGTCCACCACAGCACACATGCATACAGGTCAGTCAGAGGCATGGACAGATATGACTCACTCATTGACAATGCCAGTGTGGCTGCCTGAGACATACCTCCCTGGACTACATGATAGGGAACATAGAATGGATCTCTCAGCATGTGGCACAGGCCAGTATGAGCCTGATGTTGGTTGCCAACATACCCTCACCAGGTATTCTACCACTATATGTGGGAAGGGTGTTGTATGTCTACATTATGCTCAGTCTCCACTGTCATTCATAGGGTATCCACTGGCTGTCGTGTGCTTACATGCTAGGGAAGCCACAATGATGTGCACGGGTCATCTTGCACGTGACACCCATGGCCCGATGTATAATGGCAAAGCTCCTTGGTACACACATACTGCCTTATGCTGCAGGACATGGTTTACATAGTGACCTCTGTGGGTATCACACAGGTTAGGACACTAACAGTGCTGCTACACAACAACAGCAGTGTACACCGGAAGATGCATGCACCGGACACTGCCCTCAGCACGGTGAACTGCAATGTCTGTGCAGTACCAGATTCATGATTCATGGCTCACAGGTGTTACCCATCACTGACAGGTTATGCCCCATACCATGCCTGTCGTCCCCTATACATGTAACACACATGGATAGGGGGGTGGTATCCCAAAGTAACACAGATACACACACCTCCAGGTTGTTGGCACAGCACAAACCATCAGGGCCTACTCATGTGCAGCTGACAGTGTGTCGGACTGCCATCTGGTTCATAGCCTGGCACACACAACCCTCCCATACACAGGAAGACCACCTATCCTCCATAACAACACTGGCAATATGACAGTCTCAAGAACTGTGTTTATATGGCCGGACTGCATCCAGCCAAACATTGTGTGTGAGCATTACTGTAGCTACAACACACTAGTTGAAGGGTTCAAGCATGTGGTCACCGAATTGCAGTGGAATGACATGTTACCACTACCACAACAGGTGGGAACATGCAGCACCTGTACAAAGACTACATGTACACTATATGGCCCAGACCAGATGTGTATCCCCTGCTGTAGGTCTTTCACCATAGACACCCACACTGTATAGGAACATACCATGTGCGGACCCTGCACATTAAGACACAGTCATATTAGTATACATTGCAAATACCATTTATCCACTCGAAGCATGTGTCAGACATGGTAACTACTGCAGGTCACAGGTATTTATGTGTATGTGTCACACATACATCATGTGTGCAATGCCATTGCTGGTTTAGGCAATGGCATGCATTGTTATGTACAAACACCCACACAAGGTCATACTGTGTGACACAACCACACGTGACAGTTGTGGGTTACCAAAACATACCTATCTGTACTCTGACAATGGTAATAGACACAGTAGCAGAGCACACTATTGGCATTACTAGCCTACTAGCCCTGTTTGGCTGTGCTGATAGTGTGGTGACATCCTCTGTGTTTACTGGGGGAGTATGCAGCATCTGGTGTATTGTAGTATTTGCCAAATGGATCTGTGTGCTCACACTTGCATTTACACACACCCTACTAGCCCCACACACATGCACACTTGCCATTTGCAGGATTCATTCCCCTGCCTAACTAAGTCATAACACGTGCGAGAGACGCAATAGCAAAGCGCACTATTCGGTTTACTAGATAGTTCCTCTTCTCTGGCTATACTTATAGGGTGCTGACAACATCAGTATTTTGAAAGGGTAATGTGCATCAGGTAGTGTGATCTCCTGATTGCCAAAACTAACATGTTTTTCATACGGAAATGCACACACACAAACTCCCCACATCCAATCACACACACATGCTATTAACAGGTTTCAAACTCCTACCTAACTACATTATGATATTCGGGAGAAACGCATTAGCAGAGTGCGCTATTCACATTACTAGGAGGCTTCCCTTCTCCTGCTGTACTTATAGGGTGCTGACATCATCTGTGTTTAGAAAGGGGAGTGTGCATCCTGTAGTGTGTTCTCCCAGTTTCCAAAAGGGACATATCTCTCACACACACTAACCCCCCTCATCCAAACACACACACTTACTATTTGCAGGATTCAAACCACTACCTAACTATGTTATGACACTTGAGACGGACGCATTAGCAGAGCACGCTATTCGCATTACTGGGAGGCTTCCCTTCTCCTGCTGTACTTATAGCGTGCTGACATCATCTGTGTTTAGAAAAGGGAGTGTGCATCCTGTAGTGTGTTCTCCTAGTTGCCAAAAGGGACATTTCCCTCACACATACTAACCCCCCTCATCCAAACACACACACTTGCCATTTGCAGGATTCAAACCATGACCTAACTATGTTATGACACTTGAGATGGACGCATTAGCAGAGCATGCTATTCGCATTACTGGGAGGCTTCCCTTCTCCTGCTGTACTTATAGGGTGCTGACATCATCTGTGTTTAGAAAGGGGAGTGTGCATCCTGTAGTGTGTTCTCCCAGTTGCCAAAAGGGACACTTCCTTCATACATATTTGCACACACACAGTAACCCCCTCATCCAAACACACACACTTGCCATTTGCAGGATTCAAACCACTACCTAACTATGTTACAACACTCGAGATGGACGCATTAGCAGAGTGCGTTATTCGCATTACTCTCCTGCTGTACTTATAGGGTGCTGACATCATCTGTGTTTAGAAAGGGGAGTGTGCATCCTGTAGTGTGTTCTCCCAGTTGCCAAAAGGGACATTTCTCTCATACATATTTGCACACACACAGTAACTCCACTCATCCAAACACACACACACTTGCCATTTGCAGGATTCAAACCACTACCTAACGATGTTATGACACTCGAGATGGACGCATTAGCGGAGTGCGTTATTCGCATTACTGGGAAGCTTCTTTTCTCCTGCTGTACTTATAGGGTGCTGACATCATCTGTGTTTAGAAAGGGGAGTGTGCATCCTGTAGTGTGTTCTCCCAGTTGCCAAAAGGGACATTTCCTTCACACACACTAACCCCCCTCATCCAAACACACACACTTGCCATTTGCAGGATTCAAACCACTACCTAATTATGTTATGACACTCGAGACATACGCATTAGCGGAGCGCGCTATTCGCATTACTGGGAGGTTTTTCTTCTCCTGCTGTACTTATAGGGTGCTGACATCATCTGTGTTTAGAAAGGGGAGTGTGCATCCTGTAGTGTGTTCTCCCAGTTGCCAAAAGGGACATTGCCCTCACACACACTAACCCCCCTCATCCAAACACACACACACTTGCCATTTGCAGGATTCAAACCACTATTTAACTATGTTATGACACTCGAAACAGACGCATTAGCGGAGCACTCTATTCGCATTACTGGGAGGGTTCCCTTCTCCTGCTGTACTTATTGGGTGCTGACATCATCAGTGTTTAGTAAGGAGAATGTGCATCCTGTAGTGTGTTTTCCCAGTTGCCAAAAGGGACATTTCTCTCTCACAGCCTTTCACACACACAAACACCACTCACCCACACACACACACACACACAGAGCATTTGCAGGATTCAAACCCCTACCTAACTATATTATGACACTTAAGGGAGACGCATTAGCAGAGCGCACTATCCGAATTACTGGGCATCTGCTCTGCACCTGTAGTATTTCTAGGGTGCTGACATCTTTATTTCCACAGAGGTATGTAGATGTAGTACTACCTGTCAGGTGGGGGATAGCATATATATGCATTTGCAGCCACCTACGTCAGGGTCAGATATGCACATCGCACTAGCAGGTTATGTTCTATACTATGCTTTGGGACCACAGGACCTGTGACACACAACACAACCAGTCCAGAACACCACACCCACATCCAGGACACACACTTAGCTTCCCTGGGAACAGTGCCAGGATATGCAGGTATTCACATACACCATTCCAGTTGTTAACATCAGGTACAGGCATATTGTGTGTGAGAACTACTCAGGCCTCTACCACTTTACCCTACAGCCACTACAATTTGTGGGTCCATGTGCTATGGCAGAACCACACACCACAGCCACATGGGTGAATACATATTGCACCTGTCCATCTGCAACGTGGGTACTCACTGTTCCACACCAGAGGTAGACCACCATTGTTGATATCTGACCATAACCACCTTTCCCTGGACATCCATATCTCATCTCCACCCCCAGGCAAGGTTGTCACTGCACACAAACTGTGTTTAGCACAAGCAGACTCTACACTTGTGTAGACTGGGGTGGATGACTTCAGAGGACCCATGCTGGAGAACTATACTGGCCACTCAGCGTAATCCTTGACAATTGCATCCTATGAGCATGTGTACAGTTTGCATTGGTAATGCTATCCCACATATACCCATGACTGCTCCACACCAAGACACCTGTCAGCTGTACACCGGCCATATATGCGCCGTTCAACAGACAGAGTGACCTAATACATTGCAGAGCTGTAGCCCACAGAGGGAGGACATCTGTGGACAGTTCCAGCATGGCACTTCATTCACACATACTCATTACAACACAGTGTTGACAGTGGAATCGTCCAGAGAATGCAGATAGGGCTCCCCTCAGTCTGTTATTGACGGACACCTACTGTCAGAGATCCTCAGCAACCCTCTTACAGCACACACCGACAACATGGCTGTGGCTTAGCACATTCAATCCCTGAGACCTCCACGGTGCCCCTGCTTGACAGAGGCACAGCTCACTAGCGTCACATATTGCCTTCTGTGACCTACTTTACAGTGGCACGGTAGCCTACTATCCCGGGGATGCAGATGCCAAGCACACTCAGGCTGAGCTGTCATTCCCTGGGGCAAGAAGCCTAGTATTGACCTCTACACCCATATGTTCAATTGTCGGATGCACAATATTTGTTGTGCTGTTCTACTGTTTGCAGGTCTTTATTGCCATAGCATTCCCTGTTCCTATGAGCAACTTGTGTATCTGTGGCAGATGTTTGCATATGACGGTGATCCACTATATCACTTATGTCTCTGTGGTCATTTACTGTGTGCACTGGGCTGATTGCTGTGTTGTGGTTGGTTCCTGGACTGACACGTACAAATACCAGATATGTGTGGCCAACTGCTACACGGAGATATGGCCTAAGTGTGTGAGCATGCCCAGTTCAGCCTTTCCATGGCATGTTGTCTGACATATGCCTCATTTATCAAAGTGTGCGAGCATGCCCAGTGTGAGCTTTCCATATGTTGCACTCTGAAGTCCACCACATATTTGGGTGTGTGTGACCTTCGACATTATCACACATTTATGAGTGTGTGCTGGGTGTCATGTTGTGTACTAACTGGCCAACTGCTTCATGTCTGCCACAACAGGGATTATACTGTGCCTGCAGGAATTGCATGGGATACTTTGCAGACAGTTCTCAACATATTTTCATAATGACCTAACACTGTAGTACCGTATAGTGTACTGGTTCGGTACTTTCACTGTGGTGGACAGTATCCTGGGCTTTAGTCCTATCACTGCTTGACATCTTCACAGTGAGCACAACAGACTGTGTAGGGGCCAGTTGTGCACATATGACCATGTTGCAATATGTTCAGATATGGACTACCTACACCAGGCTCGTCCAACATTGCTAGTGTATTCCGCAACATGGGTGGACATTGGCAAACACTAGCGATGTTCCGTAGGCCATTTCTGATGGTAGTCACAGGGTGTGTTTGTCCTTCGACACACATTGTAACTGGAGTTTGCCATTACATATGTCATGGTTGGTATACTGTGCCTCTGTCTACCTCTGACATAACAGTGATACCCAGGGTAGCCTACCATCTCCCATACACTCATCAGGATGCCTCTTGAGGGGTGTCGATATGTGGCACTCTGGCTGACCTGTACCAGGAGTTTACTGAAGTGTGGGGTGCCTTCTGTGTTATGGATCATTCTGTACAGCTTGTCCTATGTATGTCAGTGCTGGGGTTCAGGTCTCTCATGTGCATAGCTCACTGCCATTCAGATTGTACAAGGTGCAACATGTTCATTCATTCCAGGTTGGACATGGCTTCATACATCAGGCACAGCTTTCCTGTAGCTGGGAAGGATGGCGGTGTGTGGGGCTGCAGTTTGTTTACTCAGGCAACACATGGCATCTGTTCATACTCTTTGCTACCCCTGGTGGGGTACTGTTGTGGACTTTACAGTTGATGGAGGTGTCTGTTGTGGTATATCCCACAGGGGCTATTGTAGTCAGTTGTGATGCTGATGGAGGATGGCTGCAGAGCCAGAGTGAGTTCCCCTTATCTACATCTGCCAGCCTTCATGTTTGGGTGGGTATATGGTACATGTTTCTGCGAACACTACAGACACATGTTTGTTCAGTGCAGGATATTTATCACCTTTTGTACCCAGGTCTCACATTACATGTTAGGTACCTCATGGGTTAACACCTGTGTGGTAATTTGTGGGCACTTACTGTATATCCACGGTGGTTGTCTATACACAGTTCTGCGATTAGCTTGCTGACATGGCTATGGCTACAGTTGTGTGCTTGTAGGTGGCCCTTTTGTGGGTTGCTTGTTTCAGCTGGGGGTCGGATATGGTGGGCTGTTTGTACTCCTCTGCATACATGCTCAGTCACAGTCCTTCCATGTTGGCCTATACCTATGGGACATGTATACAGAACGGGGGGGGGCCAAGACCAGGCCTTGTGGGATGGCACTCATATCCGCTTTGTAGTCTGACATGGATGCGGCATGTCTGACCATGTCAGTTCTGTCCTTGGTCTGCTTTGCAACCCCTCTACTGACATAGGGGTGTATATTTAAGCTGGTGAACATATCCATACTGAACACGTACGGTATTGTCTAGAAGCATGTGCACAGTCCAGCTACGCTGTGTGGACCACATAGCCCTCATCAATGACCTTAATGACTGCTTCAAATGGGTCAGACATGTTTAGGGGCCGGTTCTGCAGTTACAACAGCCACAGTGTGTAGGGTCCAGTATCAGTAGGTCCACATTAGCCTTCTGTCTGCGGTACATACTGATCCTTTCCATAGCTGTGCAGAACAAGCTTGTCAGGATCCTGGGGTGGTAGTTTGGAGTATCCATTCAGGCAACACCTTTGTTGTGATGGACCACTGTTGTTGTACACTGCTCTTTGGGTACATATCCTGTGGTAAGGCTGACATTGGCCAGTAGTGTGATTTTGCATTCCATTACTCTTGGTGTCCATGTTGGCCTCAGCACAGGACACCATCACATACCTTTGCTGCTGTGTGTTCTGCTTTGCAGATGATGGCTGTTACCTCAGCATCTGCAATGTCAGGGGACCATCTGCTGGGATAGGTATTTTGCACTCGGGGGGGGGGGTGTTTGCACTGCACCTGGCAGGTTGTATGTTAGCAATATGTGTGTGTGTTTGGTATGTTGTTTGTAATATCGGTGTGATTCGGAGCATATCTATGGATGCCCAACATGGTTCCTACCATCAGTTGGGTATGCCTTGCGATTATACATAGTGTCCTGTACGTTTTGTATCTTCATAGGTTCATGGGTTCATAGTAGGCTAGACACCCTAGGCCATTAGTAAGCCTAGCTAGAGTGTGTGTGTCTTTCGCCACTCCTTGCTATGTTCAATTATGGCCATTTATGAGGTTCTTCACTGTGCCTCTGTCTGGTCGTGACACAGTGGGGACCCCCAGTATACATGTGCTGTCATCCATCCACTTGGCAATATTCCTGTTGAGGGGTGTCAGTGAGGGGCTCTGCCTACCATGGATTGGGATCCTGTTTCTGGGTGTGGGGAGCCTATGGGTTATGTATCTGTCCCTCCAGCACATCTTATTTCATTATGTGTTGAGGTTGACATCTGTGACTCTCACAGCTCCAATGGCTTTGATTTCCTGTGGTGTAGCATGTCCATTACTCCTGTGTTGGACATGGCCTGGTACAACAGACATACAATGCCTCTGTGTAGGCAGTGTGTGACTGCAGTCAGCTGGGGTGTCTACAGCCAGGCAGCATATAACATATATTTCACACCCTTTATCCTGTTGGTGGGGTAACTATGAGGCCTTCCGAACCGCTGCAGGTGTCACGTATGGCACATCCCATATGAGTCATTGTACTAGATTATGGGTCTGATAAGGGAACAGTACAGCGGCACAGTGACCTCTGTTGATGTTGATGTGAATCCTTTCATGATACGGTGTCCAGTATCAACAGTCTTCATAGCCACATTGGCATTGTGGCTGTCACATGACAGATTAATGTTGACCTGTGTCCCTAGGTCCCTGACGACTCCTTGCATACATAATGGTTTGACACCTATGTGGTACTTTGTGTACCTTGTCTGGTATTTGGTGGGACATTCATACTGTCCAGTGTCTTCGGATGTCTGGGTGGAGTTCTTGTGTGTGAGAGTGTGGTCTGTCGCATGCTACAGACTGTACAGCAGTTTTGACTACAGTTATGTGCACATGGGTGGTGTCCGCTGCTTTGTGCATTGTCAGTTACCTGGATATATGGGTGTCTGTGCTGCATATGGATACTCCCCCTCCTTTGATGTCTTGGTGCAGGTGTTGGGGCCATAACACATGGTATGTGGTATAACCTAGTAGTGCTGGTGTGCTATCACTAGGCCTGCAGCAGGCTTCTGTCACTGGACAGGCATCAATGTTCTCCATAATGGGAAGTGCCTCAGGGGCATGCATATTGCAGTTTACACATCTGGCATTGGTCAGCATTACCCTTATGTTTCCTACCACTTATGTTTTCTAGGGTGGTGGGTAGTCTTTTGGCCTTGCCTACATATGCTCTATGGAGGCATAGGCCTTATCCAGTATCCAGACGCACACGGGTAACAGCTGACAGCTATCCCTGTAACAGCAGCATGGCTTGTCATGCTTGACATCTCAAGCAGACACACATTACACCCTCTTGGACTGACAGCTGTAACTGTGCCAGCTGTTAAACATGAGCATTCTGTGTTTGTACTGTGGCATCATTCTTGGTGAGGGTTGGATGCTGCACACAGCCAGTGTCATCCCGCCCTGGGGTACATACTTGGAGGGACCATCCATGTCTCATTTGATGTTGACCAGGGAGGTACATCTCAGGTAATTCACACCAGCATGGACATTGGGTGCTTCATATTTCTGCTTGCTTTGGGGTGACCTGCGTACTTGTGTTAAGTGGCATTTTGTGGCAACCTACAAGCAGCTTACTCTACTCTTTCCCTTGTTCAGTCTGGTGAGTAGGACAGCTGTGTGTCTGCCTATACAGACACCTATTATGACTGTATCAGGCATGTTGTTTCTCCTTCAGGTCTGTGACTGTTTGGCACACCAGCTTTGCGTACTATTTGTTGCATGTGCTATGTTGGAAGGTTGTGGTTGCTTATGATCTTCTTTGGAGGCTTCTGTTGGTGTGGTGTGTTTGTAATTGAGGCCTCCGGGAATATTTGTCTGTGTTTATGTGTTTGGTTTACAGTTGTGTTAGGTCTATGTGGGACTGGGTTTGTGGTGTATGTGGTTACCTTCTCCTCCTGACTAGTGTTGACAGTACTGAGTTGTTGGAGCTCAACCTCTGCTTTGGATACATGGATGCATCTATCACATATGTTTGTATTTATTGGGGGGTGTTGTGGTTGTCTGTGTACTTGGTACTGGTGTCACATTGCCTCTGGATTCATAGATTATACTTGTTGTGCTGGACTTAGTGGATTGTATGTGTTGACATATGTTGTTGCCATACTACTGGTCAGTGATTACTTCCCTTTTTATGTTTGCTCTATCATGTGGTAACTTCCTCATTCTCTTGCATGGTTTGGTAATGGCTGGAGGCCAGCATGCCAGATGCCTGCGTGTATGGCATTGTGTGTTGTTGTTATTTGTGATTGCATACTCCAAGCATTCCTGGCTGTGTTCATGGAATGCCTGTATAACATGTTCTGTGGTGTGTCCCATATTCTACACTTGCACAGGGCCTTTTGTGGATTCAACATCGGTTTTGAGGGCTGCAACCTATACTTTACACATGTTTTTCACTGTGGTATTCTGGCCAGGGACTGGGGTCAGGGTGTGTATATCCAGTGTGATTACTCTATGGTCTGGTCTTACCAGTGAGGGGTACACTTCTCATCTTGCCATCCAGTACACATGTTGCTGATTATCACATCCAGTATGCTTACCCCTCTTGTGGGAGTAGTACATTGTTCCTGGGCATTTTGGTTTATGGAATCTGAGTAATTTTCTCCTACTGTGTTGGTGCTAGTACAATGCTACCGGTGTATGTCTGGGTATTTTCAGTCGAGCAATATAATGTGGTTTGGGGGGCTTTATATATTCATGTATTCCGACATAGGCCAGGTGCTGTTCCTGGTATTAGGACAGTGGTCTGCAGCAGGCTATATACTGTGAGGCAGTTTTAGCCATTGGTATTTGACCATGGATATTCCATGCTGCTTCTTGTTGTGGTTCCAACATGGGGGTGTGGTTATCCTTGCCATTTCTTGCTAGTCACCCTCCTTTTGTAGCTTGTTCCATGTTTTGCGGCTGTACAGCACAGTATGAGGTGTGACCTGGTAGTGTTAGGGTGCTGATGTGAGCCTTGCCCAGTTCTCTATTACAGGACTGGTATCTACATTCTCCTTACTGTGTATGTTTACACTGCACACATCTTGCTGTTTATACATCTGTCATGGGGTAGTATTACATCTAGGTTCCTATCCCTTGTAGAACCTATGAGGTTGGGTTTGTGTTTTGAGACTTACCTATTCAGGGCATGCTGTGGGTACTGACAGCCTTTGCCAGTATCCATGGGGCATGGCATGATAGGTGCACGCCACCCATAGCAGGTGGTGCATCATGTCAAACTCTGCATATCTTCCCAGCCTGTAACACATTGGCTCCCCTTTGACTGACTGCATTACTTCAGCCAATTATTGTACTTGATCTTCTTGTCTTCATAGTGTGACATCATGCTTGGTGAGGGTGAGATGTTAGGCAGGGTCTTCATGTTTGCATATACTAGATGGTGTTACATTGCTTAACACATGGCAATCATGCCTCAGGTGGTGCTGCAGGGCTGCCTCTGTTGGATGCACATACTACACTCCCTGTACATGTTTGAGAGCAGGTTGTGTCATGTTAGGCATCCCTGTTACTATCTGAGTGAGTCAGAGAGGGGTATCATTCCCAGGGTTCCTACTGAGCCAGTGTATGTGCTATGCATTGCCTCTTTGCCAAGGCCAGGGCATACTGGGCACGCCTCCTTCTGCCTACTGGGGCAGGCTCAGGTTGTTCCTCCTCCGAGTCACGCTCTGCCTGTGATGGCCTTGGCAATGGAGGGGGGCTGTTTGGCCCGGTCCTATGCTGGTCCTGCTGCAGCTGTTTTCGCAAGATCATATTATGTAGCATAGCACATACCATGACAATTTGGGTATATGTAGTTGGTGTGTACTGCAAGGCTCCACCAGATGTGTCCAGACACCGGAACCGTGACTTGAGCAGCCCAAACACATGCTCTATTACATTACGTGTTTGTGCGTGTGCCTCATTATGGTGTTCCTGTTCAGGTGTGTGCGTTTCTGATGGGTGTCATCAGCCACGGCTCCAGTGCATAACCTGCATCCCCACTAGGTGTCTGTGTGGGATGTCCCCATTGGCAAATGTCTGGTACAGCTGTGTCAAATGCCAGATGTGGGAATCGTGATAACTCCCGGGGCAGCCAGCACACACATTCATTATTATGCCCTGGGCATCACACACGACCTGGCAGTTGATGGAGGGGAAGCCCTTGCGGTTAATGTAGGCCCTACCCTGCTCACCGGCTGGTGCTTTGATGCGTATGTGCGTGCAGTCTATTGCACCCAGTACCTCAGGGTATTCCGCTATTTGCTGGAAGAGACGCATATTGCTGGCCAATACCTCACGGGCATTGGGGAAATATACATGATCACCGACATGTGCTGACATGGCATCCAGGAACTGGTGTAGTACCCTGGAGGCTGATGCCTGTGATATCCCCATCATATCGCCAGTTGGTCTCTGGAAGGTATCTGTTGCTAGTATTCTTAGGCCAACACATACCTTGGTTTCCACTGGGATGGGTTCCCCTCTGTTGGTTCTTTGTGTGAGTCGTGGCCTGCACAGCTGAACAATTTGCTGCAGGAGCTCTCTGTCCACTCTATAGCGCTCTACTATCTCCAGCTCATGTAACCCGTGGTAGGTGACCCTGGGCCTGTACACTCATCTCCGTCTCCTCACTGTGGGTTGTCTGGCACCATCTGCATTGTCACCACCCTCAGCAAGTCGCCTATGTCTCATTATGACAGCTATGGCAGCCCCTAACATTTCTGCTCTGAGTGAAGCTTTTTCAGTTTTCACTTCTATTAGCTTACTCCTGTCTTGCAGTGTCTCTTAATGGAAACATCCTGCACTACTGTTTGCAGAGTTTTAAGTGCTGGGCTGGGCTACTATTCTGCCTGTGTAATTGCCTGCTTCTAATTATTTTCGCCTGCTTCTAATTATTTTCACCTGCTAGCTTCAGCAGTTATCCCTGCTAGCTTCCTATTAATTCTGTTGCTTCATTTTTCCTCTCTGTTTCCTCAGGGGGGAGCAACGTGCATACTATCTGAAACATGCTCACAGTGGCTTACAAGCGCTGCGATGCTTACATGGTTCAGAATCTACTTATTCGGGTTTACACGCGCATACACCCGCGCAAACACTGTTACACGTCTGCCAACAGCCTCCAACATACTCAGACTGCCTTACACGCACGTACACCCGTGCAAACAGTGTTAAACATCTCCCAACATGCTCCCACATGCTCACACTGCCTTACACGCGCGCACCCTGTCCTACTCGCGCTTCCTGGCGTGCACACGTGCGCATGCACGGCCAGCAAGAAACTTTGGTGTAGGTAACAGTGTACACCTTCCATTTCTTGACTTTCCATGACTTATCTAGTGGCACACCTCTTTCCATGATCTGTGCCTGTCATCTGTCATGTTACACTGGCCTCCAATGAACTGCATTTCTTTCTACCATTCCCCCCTGTGATGTCACCTATCTCCTACTCTATTCCTCCCCCTTTTGTATCTCTTACACTACTCAGACTGTGCTCATTTGGTATGTGACTGAGATTCAGTATCCGAACCCTCATTTACATGAGATTGCCTACTAATGCTTAGTTACATGTCTTAGACTCAGCTTCCCCCCTTAGCAACCACTACACGGTGGCCATGTTGGTTTTGGTCTGCTGGTCCCTGCATTGTCATTCCATGTATTGCATGAAACCCACATTTGTGGGTTTATAACCTTCTTTTTTATGGGTTTATACAGCGCAGCCCATTTGCGCGGGGCTGCTGGTTTAAACATCGGCGATCGCCGAAAAAAAAAATTATATTTTTAATATTTTTGCATCGGGTTATCTTGCCAATGGCCACATATTTGGCCATTGGCATGCTGCCTGAGTCATATGCAACCTTTATTTGGAGCTGACATCGCTCCATTGTGGAATTTGCAGAAATGTACTCAGTTGTCAGCTGAGTACATTTCTGCAGCTAAAACGTCTCCTACACGGACTGGTGTCTGCTTCGTGGATCGCTAATATACCTCATTTGCATACCTTTCGGATGCAAGTGAGGTATTTAGCATGTCCACGCCCAGTCCGTGTAAGAGACGTTTTAGCTGGTCTCTTACACGGAGTTTAGGGCTGTTCCTGGATCGCGAGGCTTGCATGGAGTGTTGCACGTCTCTTACACTCCGTGCAAGCCTTCGTGAATCCTGCCCACTTTCTTTTAATTACTAATCCATCCTTATGATTGCCTTTAAATGTTCTAGAATATGAGAAATGCTTCTCAACAGCAGGCGATAGATCTAACAGAGCAGGTTTCAAAACATTACTTCTTGTATAAGTTCTAAACAGATAACATAAGTGATTAATTTTCAGTAATGCACTGCACACATAATGAATGATAAACTTAATATGGTATGAAAGCATCAAAACAAAAGCACTGATGGAAACACTCTTTGGGTGAGCTCAGAAGATGTTGGTTCATTCTTTGTGAAATGCTGATTGCACACTGTTTTGGCAGGTCATACAGTTTATTTTTTTAATCTTAAGATGTACCCAGTGCTGCTTTATTCATTTGATTGTACAACATTTAATTTGCAAAATGATAAGATGCCTAAATGCTAGATGGAACTGGTCAGATCTGATCACATATGAACTACAACAGTGTGTGCATATTTGTGTGTGTGTGTGTGTGTGTGTGTGTGTGTGTGTGTGTGTGTGTGTGTGTCTAACAGTGTGTGCATATTTGTGTGTGTGTGTGTGTGTGTGTGTGTGTGTGTGTGTGTGTGTGTGTGTGTGTGTGTGTATGTGTGCATATTTGTGTATGTGTGTGTGTGTGTGTGTGTGTGTGTGTGTGTGTATATACGCTAAGTGAACTAATCAAAACTTCCCAACTGCAAATGTTCTGTTATATATATTGAGTGTTTTGCCTGTTCATGCAGGTCTTACATTATTTAAGAATGTGGCATTGTTTCATGTCAGAATTCATGATTAACTGTTTAATATTGTGTTTCTTGATGCTTTTTTATTTGTGAATACTTTTATTCAGTCTCTACTATTCATAGTCTAACATGTTGTGATGCTCCATTCTCTACAGCAAGGTTGTGAGGAAACAGTCATCGCAGCAGACTATAACTGCGACAGTAGGGAATGCTTTTTCCCTTTTGCCCACCATCAATCTCACCTGATGTGCACAACTTGAAGTGATGCAATTATAAACCATTTATAACACCCCACTACTGGCCAGTCTGACTGCAATTTTGGCCTGCCTGAGGTAGTGCCATTGGTTCCTACTGGAGGAGCCAGGCAGGAACTACTTTTTCATTAGCTGATGTGTTTTATATACTATTCACTATGCTGGTCAGATCAATAATGTCAGGATTCAACATTAGTTTCATCAAGCGGGTAATGTTTATTACTACCAGCATGACAGTTCAGCAAAAACAATGCTAAAATGTCATAATCTCACACCTATCTAATTCTTGTTCATGATCTGTAGTGTATTATGGTGGTCACTGATTCTTAAAAGGGTTATACCATGCATTAGAATTAAAAGGGCACACTATATACATGCATTAAACAGCTTCATTTTAATTTTCTCAGTCCAGTGCTTCCCCCATGGATAAGCCAGTATTTAAGCAACTTATTTCCACTCCTTCAATTGTCTTCTTCAGTGTCCTGGACCACTACCCAAAAACCTGTTTTCAGTGTGATGTGCAGAAAAAAAAAGATGATTGACAGTTTTTGTATGCACAAAGAGTATCTGAAAGAAAAGCAGTATGCTTTCTTATTATTATGGCTCACCATACTCAGTCCAAATTCTGAAATCAGTTTTAAATACTTAACAGAAAATAGACATAAAACAGATAATCAGTTTACACTGAATCTGAAGAATGCCCATTTGCCATGTTATTGACATATTAGGTTTATTTATTGAATTCTAGCCATTTATAAACACATTACTGTACCTGGGGAGTTTTAGCTGCCAAAATTTACTATCAATGAAAAAATGTGCCTGGACAAAGTGTCAGACAGATTTTAAAGCTATTGTTTGATTAAAGGATCAATTTGCATGTGACTAACTTTTGTGTAGCAACACATGGGGCCGGATTCACGAAGGCTTGCATGGAGTCTAAGAGTAGAGTAAGACTCCATCCAGCCAACATGTCTGTGAGCGATCCAGGAACAGCCGGCAGGGGCGTGCAAGAGAGCTCCTAAAACGACTCTTGCACGGACAGTGTTAGTTTATGCAAATTACCTCATTTGCTGCTGAAAGCTATGCAAATTAGGTAAATTTGCGATCCAGGAAACACTAACCTGTCCGAGTAAGAGTAGTGTTATTTGCAGAAATGTACTCGGTTGGCAACTGAGTACAGTTCTGCAAAAAGCAAAATGGAGCTATGACAGCTCCAAATAAAGGATGCATCCAGTTAAGGAAGCATGCCAATGGCCAAATATATGGCCATTGGCATTTTTATCCGTTGCAAAATAATAAAAAAAAAATTTTTTTTTTCCTCGATCTCCGATGTTTAAGCATAGCGCAGCGCTGCACAAACTTGTGCAGTGCTCTAAAAAGCCTAAAAACAAAACATAAAAGCCACAAATAGGTATTTTACTCACAATAGTCATCTGCCATGCAGGTGAATGGTAGGCTGAAGACAACATGGCTACTGAGTAGCGGTTGCTAAGGGGGGAAGCTCAGTCTGAGAGATGTAACCAAGCATTAGTAGGCAATCCTATGCAAATGAGTATAAGGATAATGAATCCCAAATTTCCCTGTCATGTGAACCATGTCCCTAGAGTGTAAGAGTAGGATTAGGGGAGTAAGAGAGTAGAAGACAGGTGACATCATGAGGGGGTATGTATCAAAAAGACTTTAAGCTTATTGGAGCAGAGTGGCATGTGGTTGCTGTGAGTTACTCAGGACTGGAAGAGGTGTCTACAGTTGTCTAAACTGAAACCCAGAAACCGAAGGTGTACACCGTGGCTATCACTGAAGTTTCTTGCAAAGCTGCTTACACTGTGTGTGCACGTGTGCATGCCTGTAAACCCATCTAAGCCTGTGTGTGCGTGTGTGCACCCGTGTAAGCCTGTGTAAGGCTGTCTAAGCCCGTATGCACAAATGTGCACTCGCCTAAGCCCGAATAAGCCAGTGTAAGCCTGTGTGCTCGCATGTGCGCGTGTTTGCACTTGTTTGCGCAGCGCTGCCCCCTGTGGAAACAGAAATGGGAAAAGGAAGGTAAGAAAGTAGTAGGAAGTTAACCAAGAAGAACTAGCAGAGCTGCCAGGTGAAATCAATCAGAATCAGCCAATTACACAGGCAGTACACTAGCCCAGCCCAGCCCAGCACTTAAAACTCTGCAAACAACATTGCCCCATGTTTTTCTCAAACACTGAAACAATGCAGTCTACAAAAAGAAGTGAAAACTTAAAAAGCCTAACTGAGACAGAAAAATGTTAGGGCTGCCATTGCTATTATAAGGCAACATGTGCAAGATGCTGAGGGTGGTGTCATTGCAAATGCTGCTGAGCAACCCACAGTGAGGAGACGAAGAAGAGTGTACAGACCCAGGGTAACCTACCAGGGGCTACATGAGCTGGAGATAGTGAAGCGCTATAGAGTAGACAGAGAGCTCCTGCAGCAAATTGTTGAGCTGTGCAGGCCACGCCTCACACATAGAACCAACAGAGGGGAACCCATCCCAGTGGAAACCAAAGTATGTGTTGGCCTAAGAATACTAGCAACAGGTACCTTCCAGAGACCAACTGGTGATATGATGGGGATTTTACAGGCATCAGCATCCGGGGTACTGCACCAGTTCCTGAATGCCATGTCAGCACATGTCGGTGATCATGTATATTTCCCCAATTCCTGTGAGGTATTGGCCAGCAACATGTGTCTCTTCCATCAAATAGAGGAATACCCTGAGGTAGTGGGTGCAATTGACTGCACGCACATACACATCAAAGCACCAGCCAGAGAGCGGGGTAGGGCCTACATCAACCGTAAGGGCTTCCACTCCATCAACTGCCAGGTCATGTGTGATGCCTAGGGCATAATACTGAATGTGTGTGCTGGCTGCCCTGGAAGCTACCATGATTCCCATATCTGGCATCTGTCGCATCTGTACCAGACATTTGCCAATGGGGGCATCCCTGATGGTCACCTAGTGGGGGATGCTGGATACGTACTGGAGCCGTGGCTGATGACACCCATCAGAAATGCACACACACCTAAACAAGAACTCCATAATGAGGCACAAGCACAAACACGAAATGTAATCAAGCATGTGATTGGGATCCTCAAGTTATGATTCCGTTGCATGGACACATCTGGTGGAGCCTTGCAGTACTCACCAACTACATGTACCCAAATTGTCATGGTATGTGCCATGCTACACAATATGATCCTGTGAAAACAGCTGCAGTAGGAACAGCATGGGGCAGGGCCAAACAGCCCCCCACCATTGCCAAGGCCTGACAGGCACAGCATGACTCAGAGGAGGAACAACCTAAGCCTGCGCCAGTAGGCAGAGGGAGGCATGCCCAGTATGCATTGGCCTTGGCAAAGAGGCAACGCATAGCACATACACTGGTTCAGTAGGAACCCTGGAAATGATACCTCCCTCTGACTCGCACATAAAATAATAGGGATGCCTAACTTGACACTACCTGTTTCCAAACATGTATAGGAAGTGTAGTATGTGCATCCTACATAGGCAGCCCTGCAGCACCACGTGAGGCATGATTGCCATGTTCTAAGCAATATAAAGCAGTGCTAAGCAGCTTTACCAATATCTAATATATGTAAACAAAATTGCTTGTGCCAACTAGCTCAACGTCGGGCAACGTTGAGCAATGTTGGCCAAAGTTGACCAACGTCAGTTAAACATGCTCATATCTGCTTTACTGTTCCTTAAGCAGTCTGATCTGCCCAGCATGAAAATAGAAAGCAATGACAGGGCTTGAATCCAGGATACTGTGCACTATAGTCACTGTACTGAACCACTGAGCCATGATAGCATTTCAGTGGCACAGACACAGCAGGACAATTGTACACTAATGCAAACACAAAGAAATGCAGTATCATGCCCCTAAAGAGGCAAAAGGGTAACCTCCCCCACACATCTATGCAGACAGAGAACATCAGGCTAGGCCGTGTGATGTGGGTTGTGTAGGCTATGAAGTCGCAGTGTAATATATGTGACATTGGACACTAACTTCTGTAGGACAGTAGTATGCCGCAAGCCACTACAATAGGCAACAGTACAGACTGAAATGGTGTCCTGTACATAGCAGTGCAGGCATAGCAAATATAAGTGTCAGGTGAAACCCACATCCTATGTACACCCACAGTAACAATCAGGTGTGCCCCCGGGTAGAAATGTACAAAGAATAGCTGTCACCCCTGTATGTAGAAATGTTGATAAGTCTATGCAAAGTGTCGCATGGAAGCCCTGCAGGCACAGCATGATCCCTGTTGATCTATGACACATAGGTGAGCCCTGCTGTAAAAATACAACTTGATTTTCCATACGCATATAGTATAAATGTCTATACCGGGTGTGCTCACACACTCCAACAAATGTAGTGGATTCCATTCAGCATCACACTGAAAGGTCATACTGGGCATGCTCACACACTTGAAGAAATGAAGCAAATGACAGGCAGCAACATGCTGAAAGGTCATCCTGGGCATGCTCACACACTTAAGCTAAACACGGATGAGATAATAAGGGATCTATGGACAAATGTGGATAGTCATCTCAACTTCCAGAAACACATTCACAAAGTGGTTGGAAAATCATGCTATGTGTACACAAAAACTGCCAAGGTCTGTGCACATAGGTCAAAGGAGGTTCCCACTACACAGCAGTCATCAGACCTGTCAGAGAGTACCACAACACACTTGCGATGAATCCGACTAGGCACGTTCAGCAGCTAGAAAGACCAATGAAGTATCTTAACAAGAGGATTACTGGCCTCAAATAGTCGTCCCATGCAACAAGAATGAATGTAACCCAGTCTGTACTCTGTTGCATATTGTCTATTCAGGAGATCTCTGACCAACAGACAGGTTCATGTCATGGTTACACTCACATCTGTTCTGAGTTACAGCTCAATGACAGTAAATGTAAAGAGCCAACTGATATTGCCAACATCCTGGCAGACAGGATCTCTGTTAACCTTACCCCCCTTTCACCCATGAAAGAGCACATCTCTATAACGGAAGACTGCAAAGTTGCTGTCATCACGACCGCACAGGTGATAAACACTCTCCAAAGCCAGTATCACAGCAGCCATGGGACCAGATAATTTCCCAGGCTGCGTAGTATCTACTTCCCTGAAGTAAACATTAACATGGCAGGTCTGTGGCTGCTGAAGTTTCCAGAGGACTGCAAACTAGGAGCCATAATTGTAAACACAAAAGATGTGGGACATCCTACAAAATGGCCTCACTGAGGCAGATGGCTGCTGTCAAAGCCATGGGCTCTAGCTCAATGCCAAAAGGTGCATTGTCATCCCCTTTGTTAAAAACTTTGTAGCCAAGAACTACAACAGAGGTAGTAGTATACTTCACACCGAAAGTGTGACAAGAGAACTTGGGTCACAGGTGGACAGTGGATACAACTGTGATAATCACATTCCCACAGTAGTCAGGAAACCCTCCTATGTGGCAGACCTCATCACAAAATGTGTCTCGTGCAGAATCGAAGAGGACAATGTTCCCCTCTACTCATCACTCACTAGAACTATAATAGAGTACAACGCCACTGCTACTATGTACCTCACAAGACAACTACAACAACTGGAAAGCCAGCAGCAATACCTCACAAAGAGCATCAGTGGCCTGAAATACATGCCATACACAGACCATCTCAAAATGCTCCATCCGTACTCCCTTGCATATCACCTACTCAGAGGTGTTCACTGCCTAACATACAAAGCTATGTCGAACACAGGGCTGTTGGATATGCTCCACATAAAACACTCTCAATCCCTCAGAGCTTTGGACCCAAAACCACGAGTGAAATACAAAAGGAAGGTGTCTACCCATTTACCTTATGGATACCCACACCTTCAGGTTAGTGGCACAGCATGAGGCCTAGGAGACCATGCAAGTGCAACTAACATTGGCCAAAGCTGCCCATCAGATTGTAGCCTACTACAGATCACGTACCTTGTCTCAGGAACCATAAAGATCCTATCAAACACCATTATATGACGAGATTACAACTACCCCAAACAGTGAGTGGTGGAATTAGTTGTGTACAACGTCCTTCACCCAATGTTTCCTAGAGTTTAAAAACCCTAACACCTTCAACAGCTGGTCACCAAGCCCACTAGAGGTGACAACATACTGGACATGATCATCACCAACATGGGGTACCAGTGTTCCACTACAGAGATAAACCCCTCGCTGGTAATATCAGATCATGAAGTAATCACACTGGACATCCACATCCGGCACCCCCACCCAGTCAATGAAACCACTGTGAAGACATTTGCAAAAGCAAACTGCACACTTCCCAAGACCAAAGTGGAGCGTTCCAAAGCCCTCTTGCTATAGGATAATGGTATACAATCTGCAGAATCATTTACAAGTGCACCCTATGAGCATCCACTGGGATGCATGGAATGAGACATCACAAATAAAACCAAGATGCACTCCTCCAAAAATAGGACAACAATCATGTGGTTGTTGCCCATAAATAAGCTAGACAATAGAAGGAGGTAATGAACACATGATAGAGCCAACTTCACTAAAGGAAAGGCATCACTGATCATTATCAGGAAGAAACAATGATCACTCATAAAATAATCCAAGGACAGTTTCAAAAGACAAATAGCCAAGGAATGTAAGAATAACACCCACAAAGCCTTCGGTAGCTATACCAGACATGTAGGTGTCACCTTCCAAATATGCTGTCAGCTACTGAAAAAAGGAAAGAAATACACGAAACCAACTTTCATTGCCCACATCCAGGGGGACAAGTTCAGTGTAAACTCCCCCCCATCACCCCCAAAAGGGCCTGTGTCCATCACAGAAGGATGCAGAGCCCCAGACGTCATGGACATCCAGGTAAAGACAGCCCGCACCAAAGCTAAGAGCACAGCATCAATGTGACTGGATGGTGTCCCAGGCTGCGTCTTACACTAGGCCCATGAGGAACTAGACCCTCACCTACATTCATTGTCCAGACACAAGCGTACCACAGGCTATGTACCCAAAGAATGGCATACACAAACAGTCATCCAGCTCCACAAAGGGGGTGCCACAACAGAACATGGACACCATTGCCCAATATGTCTACTCAGCCTGGTCTACAGAGCTATTGAGCAAATTGTCATGGAACCCATAAACAGAGACAGTGCAGACCTCCAAACACTGGACTCTCCACATCTTCGCCTTGTTAAAGTCAGATCCTGGCTCCTAAACCTAGTTTACTTATGTCAAACAGTTACCAAGGACATAGATGGAGGTGAAAGTAGTCCACACAGCCCACCTGGACCACACCAAGGACTTTCCACACCATTCCCCACTCTGTCATCATGGACAAGCATACCAGCTGGAACATTAACAGCTATGTGACAGGATGGGTGGTCAGGTGGCTCACAGATCAAACACACATTTTCAGAGTTGCTGGTGCCATGTCCAACTCTAAGCCACTCACAAATGGAATCCCAGAGGTCTTGGTCCTGGGACCCCACCTGTTCAGTAGATACTGCTCAGAGGTACAGGCAAGCATGGGAGGTGTATGGCTGAACAGTTCTGCAGATGAATGGTAACTGTGGTCCATAATCGACTGTACGGCTAACACAGACATCCTCCAGAAGTGTCTTACAGAGACAGATACCTGGTGTCAAAACAATGCCCTGAAGCTGAATGCCAAAGAATGGATAGTCATCCCATTTGGGTACAACAAAGTGCACACACATTACCACATAGGTGGTAATCCAGTATGTACAGAGAAAGTCATTATGGCCCTGGGGACACAGATAGATAGTAAACTCCCCTTTGATGATCACATGGCCAAAGTATTTAGACATTCCTTCAATGTAGCCCACCTAATGTCACCTAATGTAACCCACTTTGTATAGTCTGATGATGTCACCATCCTACAAATAAACCTGTGGAAAAGGTAACTCACAGTAATGTGTATAGCATGGTGTGTGAATGCATACATCTGTAGTATCATAAAGTAATTAGGTAGTGGTTTGTATCCTGCACTTGACAAGTGTTTGTGTGTGGTCTCCTTGGGAAGGAACAAATGTTTTGGAGAGTAGTAAAACACCTTAAAAGTGTTAAACCAATCTTTGTCAAGTCTGATGATGTCACCATCCTACAAATATACCTGTGGAAAAGGGGACCCCAAGTAATGTGTATAACGCTTCATGTTAATGCTTACTCCTCTAGTATCATGAAGCAGTTAGGTAGGGGTTTGAATCCTGCACTTGACAACTGTGTGTGTGGTCTCCTTGGGAAAGCGCAACTTTTTAGGAGAGTAGTAAAACATCTTAAAAGTGTTAAATCAATCTTTGTCAAGTCTGATGATGTCACCATCCTACAAATATACCTGTGGAAAAAAGAACCCCCAGTAATGTGTATAGTCCGTCGTGTTAATGCATACTCCTCTAGTATCATGAAGTAGTTAGGTAGGGGTTTGAATCCTGCACTTGGTGAGTGTGTGTGACAGTGTTGGCCAATGTGTTGGGGGTTTTGCTTTGACCACCATATGACATATCAGTAGGCATTGCACATGTGAGGTAGCTGTGAGGCAAATACATATACGTACATGTTACCTCAATTATTGCATGGTGTGAACTATGCTTTATCCAAGTACACAGTTGTCATCTTTGCCAAACTGTGCTGCTGTTTCACAGACCTTAGGTCACATCTGCATGCTTGTGACAAGGCCAGCCACTGCAGTGATGCCTGGCCTAGGTCATCCGTGTCACACACACTCATTATGGTTTCTATTGAATTGTGTGAGTGAGGGTTTATGGCCAAGGCATATGTCAGACCTGTTCAAACGCAGCAGAGTCTGTCAATGATGACTATGCATTATAGGTGTACAACAACCTTTGTGGACATGCATGCAGACCCCTTCTTGCTTATGTGATCCACTGAGGGATTTCAAAATACCTTAGGGAATGTGATTATGAAAGGAGAGATGACGTAACACTAGGTTGCATGTACACATCGGTACCTGTTCATCATGGTGGCTACTACCTATGTGGTACTGTAGGGATACTATGTTCTGTAAAAGTGGATGACTACGCTTAGTTTCACCTATAGCTTTACAGCATGGGTTTGACAACAGGTATCTGTCTGTATGATGCCCTTGTGGAGGATGTGTGTGTTACCTGGAAAATGCAGTATAAGCCACAGTATGCATTAGCACATGTGGACAGACATATCCCTACTGTGATTGCTTGTACCTAAGAGAGCCATATGCCGAACAGGAGTGGTCTCAGTAATGGGTGCAGCTGAATACCACTGGTTACTGGCATAGTATAGTACCCGAAGGATCCAAATGTTGCTGTGTGTCCTACATCTGTGTGTCAGTTGTCAAGACATCATCTAACGATTGGTTATGGTCAAGCTGTTGAAGTCATGTAAACTACCATAATGCAAAACAATGACAGATAGTAACAGTATCACCCACAGCACAGTGCCAAACCATGTCATACACACATGTGTAGTCAGGTTCCAAAATGTGTGTAGTACAATGCATACTGGCCACCAATAGAAACTATGGAGTGTTACTGTGTAATACAGAGAATGTCACCCTGCCCATGTGTCCAATATGCACGTACATGCAGACAGTGCACCTCCACCATTACCACAAATGTGCACCTGCAAATATGTGCTACACACATCCCACACATACTGTCCACTCTCTAACACATGCTGCCAATACTGCACACATCAGCCAAGTGGCACGTTGGCAGACAATATACAATTGGAACTAACACTGGTGTAAACAACACTACAATGACAATCATAGCTTTAATGCATCATGCCTGCTCAGCTACACCTTCAAGCATATCATTACACTCTACTGCTGACTACATGCTAACATTTCTATACTGCTATAAAGACACCCTGTGCATCAGCACCATGGTAGCCTGTTCCTGCATCGATGTTACCGATGACAGGAGGTGGCACAGGTTTCATCATATGCACAGGGTGTGTTGTTGGTCTGCCAGAGGCCTACAGTGAGCCATGCAATCGACATGTATGTGTGTGTGTGTGTGTGTGTGTGTGTGTGTGTGTGTGTGTGTGAGGGGCAAGAATAATGGTATGGGCCAATGTTGATGTAATGTGTGTGGGTATGTGTTAGCCCTAGGTGTCTGGATTATGTGTGTGTGTGTGTGTGTGTGTGTGTGTGTGTGTGTGTGTGTGTGTGTGTGTGTGTGTGTGTGTGTGTGCGTGTGTCTGCATGCACACAGTTCCACCATGTGGCTGCCACATATGGGTACTTGTAGGACAGCCACAGACTGTACCTGCGAGGCTTTACAGATCACCGTCTCTGGCCACGGATACGGTACCTGTGCCTGGCAGGGGTGCTACTGACACTATCAGGTACCAAGCCAGACTGGGTACTATCCCCAGAGGTAGACAGATGTACACTGGACCCAGGTTCCTGCTGGGACTGTCCAGAGCCATGTGCATGTGGTCTTCTAGGAGGTTCTATGGACAGCCCACCCCCAACATTGCTGGGGCTGGTACTGGCACTACGGGAGCGGCTGTTGCATGAGGGACGTCCGCAGCAACTGCCAGCTGCTGATGTTGCTGGCATACATCCACGACGACGACTCAACCATCCTGCACTGTCCTGACACATGGACATGACACTGCGGAGGACATTTAATGTCTCTCCCCGACATCTATCGGTGACCCCAGTGTAATTACGGATGGCACCAGCTAGGTCACGGATGCTGTCCATTACGGCGGTGTTATGTGCCCTCTGTGCCCTCAGTCCTTATCTGGTGTACCGTTCCATACGTGCCTGTGTCTCCATGACAGCCTGGAACATGCGTGAGGTTGTAAGACCTGTGGCACATCTGCCAGTGGCATGATGGGGAGCAGTGCTCCGATGAGAACCCCTGGACATCTGCCTATGTGGTACCCTTCCAGACATCTGGGTATGGCTGCTGTGTCTGGATGCATGTGCCATGGATACCACACTGTCCTGGCCAATGTCAACTGTACGCTGTCCCTCTGCTAAGGTCATTGGTGATGGATGTATTGGCAGTATGGCTGTGTGCATGGATGGGGTGGACACTTGTGTAGTGTTGATTGGTGGCCCAACGATAGACCCTGGCAAACATGCCTGTGCCTCAACACACCTATCATCATTATCACTATCATGCTCAATGACATCAGTTTCCCTGCTACATTGAACCAGCCCAGAATCAGCACCTGTGAGAGGGAGACAGGAAACACACTTTACGACCTGTACATGATGTCAGCACACATGCACACATGCACACAAATACACTCCTCACTAGAACAGACAGACACACACACACACACACACACACACACACACACCACCAGCAATCCCAAACATACTCAATAGTGTGTGATGTTGGGGTACAGTATCACAAGCCAAACATTTATATCAAACGTGACAGCATGCAGGACGTGTGTTGCTCAACAGCATGCAGTGTGAGTGTAGACAGCCTTTGCTAATAACAGTATACATGGCCTTGATGCATGTGTGTTTTGTACAGTGAATGGCCTCACCCTGGAACGCAATGTGTACATGGACACAACATTGCTGTGCAGGTATTAAAAGCCCTGCAATGTCCTGTGCACCATCAGTCACAGGTATACATACCATGGCTGGATGTGTATCAATGTGTCACATAGATATCGATTTCTGATTAGAGCATCTGTGTCTTTAGCAGATAATTGTGGACACAGGTGTAGCACATGCATGCTATGTATGCACACAGGATGAGTGGTGCATGTATACCTGATGGAATACCATTGCTCAACATAGCCATTGTAGAGTGGTTATGGTGAGTGTAGGACATATTCTGGACATGCCAGTGTCAGCCATGACATGGCATGCTACCACACAACTGCAACGTGAAACATCACACATACACAATGTGTGTCATGTGACCTATACACCCCATAGCATTACAAGACATATGTGTGTCACCTTCTACAAATGGTGATTGCTATGCATATTGCATATAGGTGCATATGTCTGCACACACACAATATTGAGGTGCATAGCAATTCATGATATGTGTATTACTGTGGTCACTGTAACTGGATGGGGTGTAGTACCATGAGCCATCATCATGCAGCATCATGTGGTCACTCAAGGCTACTAATGTATGCCAGACCGGCACATAGCATGCTGTACCTGAACTGCAGTACCATGGCTGCATTCACCATTTCATGGCCAGTTGTTACATGGGTTTGTGAGGTGCCCAATAGGGGGCATTGCCTAACATGAATGTGTTATGTGTTGAAGAGTGCTGCATAGCCACATGTGAGGCATCTACCCCTCAGGTATATTATGTGAGCTGTGTGGATGAGCTTTGGGATACTGTAGTGAGACCTTACAGCGAGTGTCTGAATACACCATGTGTAGCATGTTAACGTGTACTGTGTATGACAAAGGTGTGTATGTTGTGTGCATGTGTGTCGACTCTGCCTATCCAATGTCCACTACAGTGTTGCCACAACTGTGTGGGATGCTCTGTGTATTGTATGTGTTTTAGGCAGCTACCCACATTACTAGGATGTGCATAGTCTCACAGCAAACACGCACAGTATGCATTATGCGTAGGTGTGTTACGTGGTTATGTGTACATAGCCAACACCTCACCTATGACATGCACATTTAATTAGCAATATTAAAGGTATAGCACACTCACCAGCATGACTCTGCTGCCTTGCTGTCACACCAGAGGGACCGACAAGGATATCAGACACTTTGTCAGTGGCAACAACTGTGGCATTGCTACTGTGTGTTTGCAATCTTACAGTAGTACAATGGTGGACAGTCACAGGCCTACAGACTATATTCCTAATTATTAGTATTGCACAACACTAGGCACCACATCGTCTAACTACACAGTACACATCTCACATAAGCATGCTCTACCAATAGAGGTAACAGTATTCTACAGCTATGCCATGTTACCTGCATGCTCCATGTCAACTTGCTGGGTGGCTCCGGCCTCCATGATGATACATGTTACTGGTTGTGGTTGTTGTTGGCCGGGAGCCACCTGGCTCAGGAGCAGCTCCTCCACTCTGGTGAGGGGGGGATGGATGGCTATCCCCCACCTGTGGCAAGCTGTTTTCTGTGGATATCAGACACACGCTGCCGGACATGTCTAATTAAATCACTGCAGTGATGGCGTACCTGCTCATATGTCTGGTTATGCATGCCTATGTCATTTACCCTATGGACAAGATCTTGCCACAGCGCAGCCCACTCATGCTGGTCCTGGCTGGTTCTGGAGAACAGCAGCGCATAGTGCTGCACCAGGCTCGCTGTGATGGCTTCTTCCTCAGCTGTGCTATATGCAGGGTTACGATGGTGGGACATTATGCTGGAAGACAATGAAACAATATGTGTGAGCAAGTCATGTGGCATACATAACAGTCTAAAGTACAGATATGAATTAACTGCCATATATAGCAACCTATTGGCTGTCAGAAGATACACACTTTCAATACCACATATCAGTTCTCAACTCACAGATGCCTGACAGTGCCTGGCACACTCTATATATCAAACCATGTTTTGCACAGCAACAAAGTCATAACAGTATGTAAGACTATACAACAGTACATGGCACACTGTATGTGACACAATGCACCATCTAGCCACAGGAGGAATATATCATGCTAATGCATCATGAAATATGTGATCCATTGCAATGATTGTAATGTCCACTGACAGTATTACCAGTATACCACACTAGTCGTTGATGGCAGACCCCTGCCTAACATATGTGCACATTTGTTAATATAGGTGGCATACTGCTGTACTAGACTATACATGTTGCTAGATACGCAGTTATATCCTGTAACACACATATGACCGAGGCCATGGTACAGGCATACCCACACACACAGCAGACATACATAACAGACACAAAGGTATGGCAACCCAGGTGACCTTTACTTGTGTACCTTACAGTACTGTGTGTCAGTAGTTACCAGACCTTATGCCTGAGGTATGTAATCTGTGAGGACTACAGGGAACAAACATAACAGTGGTTCCAATAAATGGGCACGTACACCATACTGTGCTGTTTAGTCATACAGCTTCAGGTAGTACTACAGTTCATACAGGAGTTGGATTCACCAGCAGTAACACCCAACAGGCATACATGTACTGCTTTAGCCTACAATGGGACACCCCAGTCGACAACAAGGGACTACGTCAGACCGTATGGCATACAGCTTTTCCTGCCTAGCAATTGCATACACATCTTTTGCTGGGATCACAGCTAGGTCACATAATACCATGACAGAAACAGTTTCCCACTAAGCTATCACACATATACTGAACTCTGACACATTCACCAACACATTCACCATCACACTCAAGTCAACCTCACATATCGATTATTGCAACAAATACATGTGGGTGTGTATCAGTTCATAGGTAGTTAAGAGGCTATTGGCCCTAGGGTCTATAGAACTCTAGCCATACGCTACCCTGGCCTCTAACACACAGGTATTTAAATTTCATGTGGCCCAGTTAAGCAGAGACACTGAGGTGATTGCCTGAGTGTATTCACTATCTCCCATACAATCTCCAGTATTATTTATGATGACTGCTAGTTAGGAGCTTTGTTTGCTATGGATAGTTGTTTTGTTCCAGAGTATGGCATGTCTCTGAGATAGGAATCTATCCCTCCAGCATGTGCTGTTTATTGTGGTCAAAGTGTTTGGGTTCCTAGAGAGGGTAGCTCATACAGATTGTGATCTGTTTACGTGGAGCATGTCCAACAGATCTGTGTTTTACATAGCTTAGTATGTCAGTCAGAGGTCACCTCTGGGTAGGCGGTATGCGGCACAGTCTAGTTGTGGGTTTTTGGGACGGTCTACATAGGCATCTGTTTGATGCCGGTATTACTCTTTGTGAGGTATGTCTGTGTACTTTCCACTTGCTGTAGATGTCTTGTGAGGTACATACCACATGGGGCATTTTACTCTATACTGAGTTTTATGTGTGTGGAGTAGAGGGGAACGCTGACCTATTTTTCCCTGGATGACACACCTTTTGTGATGACGTGTGCCACGTTGATGGATTACATGACTAGTGTGGCACTGTGACTATCGAAGGGGAGACTGTCCACCTGTGTCCCATGGTCTCTTATCACACCTTCGGTGTTAAGTAGACTACCACCTATGTGGTAGTTCATGGGTACTGAGTCTTTGCAAGGAGGGATGCCAATGCAGTGTCAACATTGCACTTGAGTCCATTGCTTTGTCACCAGGCATCTGTTGCAGTAATTATGACCCTGTCTCTCTCTCTCTCTCTCTCTCTCTATATATATATATATATATATATATATATATATATATATATATATATATATATATATATATATATATATATATATATACACACACACACATACATATGAACATCCATTGCTGTACATATAGATATACATATAGGCACATATACAGTTCACCTGTCATGGTGGGAATATCAAGTATGGGAAGGTTGTGACGTATACAGTTATGTCATAACATTGCACATTGTTGTGCAGAATGCTTTGAAGGTGTTCTCAGCCCATGTAGCTTTAGCAGGCCTCACTGGCTGCAACACTGCAAACCTGACGAATCATACCCACAGCGTTTAACCACCACATGTCATATACCAGCACTGTATGCTGTCTGGTCTGCCACACACTACAACCTACATAGAAATATGCACATAACAACCTTCAACAATATATATATATATATATATATATATATATATACACCTTTCACAAACATTTGCAGTATGTCCCTTGCTCAATGCACATGTACAGATGCTGACAGATCTCTCCATATGTGTGTGCCATAAACACACAAGGACCACACTGTTGTAAGTACATGTACCTCACGGCTTACCTATTGGGCCTTGCTGCAACATGAACAGGTGTCACATGTAAGCACACAGTAATATTAGAGGGTGTATACATAGCTGCTAATGCTGAATTAGCATACTAGCCTGGTACAGCTGTTGCCAGTGCTAAGCTATACGTTAATATGACTATCATGCATTCGTTACTCTGTCACATCCATGTTTGCATAACCGTATGGGCTACTACCCCAAACAGACATTGTATACACTACTGTACAGAACACAGATAACATGGATCAGATGTTTGACATTTAATGCTGAACTACATATGTCACCGTCACATCCCACTGCACACAGCAACACACTCATTTCCCCATGCCAGTAGTTATGCAGGGCATCTGTGCATCGATACGTACTGCTGCCATATATGGATGAGTCAAACTATATAGAGTACTCTTCATAAACATCTACTACATTCCAGTAAATACATAGCTGTTACATACCTTTCCTTTGTATGTGTTCATTTTTTGTTGTCGTATATCCTGGTATATTTGTTTTGCAATATACGTTTTCCTTTCAATATATCTTTTACTGTTCAAGGTATTTTTTTTCAATAGATTTTTATTTCAGAATATATTTATTGTCAATATAATTTTTTTTTCTAAATATTTTCTTTCAATGTATATTTTTTTCAATATATTTTTTTTTCAAATTTTTTTCTATATATTTTTCTTTCAATATATTTGTTTTCAATATATTTTATTTACATTTTTTTTCAATATAGTTTCTTTTCAATATTTTTTTCAATATAATTTCTTCTCAGTATATTAATTTGTTTTCAATATATTCTTTTTGTTATATTTCTTTACTTTACATCACTTTTTCTTTTCTTTTTTTTTTCTCTCTCTCTCTTCCTCCGTACCTGCAGTGGAATGATTGCATGTGTGGACAGCAAGTACAGACTGTTTTTATAGGTATCTGCACATGTGCATGTGATGGCCTCTGTACCAATTGGTGGCCACCATTTGGCAATTGCATGCAGCCTGCTGTGTGGTACTTGCAGTACTCACTATCATAGCAACCCAGTGCTATAAATTGCTAAGTCAGGCAGGTGCAGCCCTTTCAGAATTACAAAGTGGGGACCATGCTTGTTTGCTGTGGACACCGTTGTGTAAGTCAGAAGGTTGGTATACTTCTTCTAACTATTGCTAAGGGTGTAGCCAGTTATTTGTATGTTGTACTCAGACCTGAATGTTGCCACTTCCCGTACACAGTTGACAGTGTAGAATTGTACTCACCCCTAGAAATGCTAACACAAGATACATGGGAGTATGGAGTTTCTTTACAACTTCTACAATTAGCTGCCATACATATGTAGTTATTGAGATGTTTTCATTTGGCACATGAACTGTTTGGGAACAGCTATACTGTGGATATTAATGTACTCACCTCTGCACTGTTTGTACTTTTTATTTTGTTGACATTATCACAGGGCGCTCATAAAACTGGACAATTCCAGTACTGAGTATGCCTACCTACATCCTTGCTGTACCTTGGACACACTGGTATTTTGTACATTTGGGTGGGGATTGTCCTGCTATGATACTGTATGGGGGTTATGAAGTGCTGCTGTAACATTATTTGCTGCTAGAATGTCTGGTTCTGTTATCACAGTCATGTAATGCAATTCCAAAACAACTGCTGGTAAAGTTCCACAGAACAGGTTTTGTGTTATGGCATTCCTATCTTTCCTTTACATTCACACATTCTGATGCATGATATATATATTTCAGCAACATCCTGCTGTGCAGCTACTGTGGCCTAGTGGTACTTCATGCAGTCTAGTATGTCCAAGGTCTGGGGTTCGAGACTGACAGTGGTGTTTTATTTTGCTGCTGAGCAGAATAAGGCCCCTCATATGCAGTGTGACTAAGGCACTTTTAAGCAGTTGTAAGCAGGTTTGCGCGACACTTAGCAATACTTAGTTAAGCGCACATGCACACACTCGCTCAAACCTGCTTACTACTGCTTAAAAGTGCTTACTCCCGCTAACCCCCGCGCTCATTTCTTTGAAAGAAAAGAAAATGGGGAGATAGGAAAGTGGTGAAAAAGGGGCACAAAGACGGAAAGACAGTAGGGACAAAGCTTGGGATGTGCAGGACAGGTGTAGGGAAGGTCCATAGCTGCCCATTTCTTTAACAGCAACAGCTGTGCATATACTAGTAATTTGGAGGGAATTTTGAAACCTTCCACCCCTGAGAGAGGGGTGAGGACAACGAAGTATGTTGTACTGCCAATTGAATTTCAGTTTCTGTGTCCAGCGGACATTTGTGCAAAATGGGCAGCTATGTATGGGGCGTAATTTTTTTGTGGGAGCAGATTGCCCATTTTTTTTTCAGGTGAGAGTGGAATGTGGGGTAGGAGAAGTAGGTATGTTTTGGGAGGTGGGTTGGGGAGGTAAACAGACAAGACAAACAAGATGTATACAGGGGCGGAATATGACACATGGGGTGGGTGAACACAATTGAGGGGGAAGGATGTTTGGAAATCGCAAGCCCATGAGCCCACAGATGGTAACAGTGGAACTGAGATCCCCACCCATGGGCAGTCACCACTGCACCTTCACAGCCCAGAGGGTGGCTGTGCTGGGGGCTGCGTTGGAGGGGCAGGCTCACCCGTGAGTCACGCCAATCTTGCCTTGAACTGGCGCAGGGGATCAGCGACTGAACGCTGGATCTCCCTACGCACCACAGCTCGGACCCTTCGGAGGGTGACAGGTAGCCCTCCTCCGGCCACGCTTGCATGAGAGGGAGAACGAGCCCCACCCCCTGCAGCGCTTCCACCCAAAGGTGGCACAGGGCCAATGGAGGAGGAGGTCCCGGGCTGGGCACAGGACCTGCTGGTGCTAGGTGCCATCACCAGCTGAGGTGGGACAGGTGGGTCTGCTGGGACCGGCCTTTCCATACGTTCTGTGTTTAGGTGTATTTAATGACAATATAGCCAAAAGCATTCCAAATTAGTTGTAACAGCATGCAGTAATATTCCCATTAACCCAACACACCGGAGTTCCAACAGTTGAACAGCAAGCATAACACATGCATATATTGAACGACAGTGGACATTCCAACAGCATGCAGGAATGATTGGTGGCAACAGGCCACCTAGATTGTGGTGTTTGAAAAGGGCACATGCATCAAAGTTATGCAGATATTTATAAACCAATAGGACATATGTCCCAACAAATGTTTTGAGATTACACATACCCATTGAGGTGTGGAATTGCATTGTTTATGCACATACAGTAGGGTGTAAAAAGATACCTCCATTAACAAATTATATGAACTTATAGTTTACACTACATTCCTATTGACTGCATGTATATATCCCCTACATGTATTATTACACTAGGCAATGTCCATTACATTGTGGGATTTGTTTTGCTAGTTCCTTATGTACCTGACCTGTATCTAATATACAAACTGTCCAGGATGCAGATGTTACTGCTACGTATCCATATATTTTATTTATATTCATATGTCTACATACCTGGATGTGTTCAGGTGACATTATCAGTTATATTTTAACAGCCCCCTACATTTCTAGCAGCACACTGACATTTCCGGTGAACACAATTACAAGCTACTCATGTGCCAGATATACATATACATGCCAGCCTTGAAACTACAGTTGAGGACTGTATATATGCTTAAGGGATACTGGCACTCCCTTCGTCCTCTTTCTATGGGCACACCCAAGTGTGGGTTGTCAGCACTTAATACAACACTACTATTTCTATACTGCAAGAGTACATCAACGTTTCAAAGAAAGTGACACGGACACACTACAGGCGTTATACCTTTATTAATTACATTAAACACTTTTCTAGTGGCTCTCTCAATTATTTGTTATTACAGTGCATGCAGACATCTTATTCAGGATGTATAATACCTTCATTTATGGTTTAAAACACTCTTTTTCAGGCTCTCTCACTTATTCTGTAGAACAATACATGCAGATAATTAATTCAGGACTTATTATACCTTTATTAATGGGTTACAACACTCTTTTTCAGGCCCTCTCACTTATTAACAGTTCATGCAGAGAGGTTATTCAAGCCTTATTATACCTTTATTATTGGGCTAAGACACTTTTAGTGAGGCTCTGTCACTTATGTTATATAACAGTACATGCAGATAAATTACTAACCTGCTTGGTGGCGCAGCCTTAGCAGTCTATCTGCATAGGCTTGCTGATTCGCAGCACGGACACCTGCAGCTGTGAAGTACATGAAGTGATATTGAGACATATACCTATCCATACTATTGACTACACTAGCAATTTTTACATACTTCAGTCCATGGCTACCTACTCAGTAGTGGGGCATTCTGCATCCCACGGGCCTCCTGTATCCATTGGTTCAGTTGGTCCTGCTTGCGTCTCTTCAGGTCTGCATGGTGATGTCGAACCTGCTCACCAGTCCGAGGGATGCCTGTGGCACTGGTGAGTTCATGTGCGAGACGGTTCCAGGCCTCTGCTTTGTATTCCATGCCCTGGAACTGGCCCTGCAGGAGTCTAGCATCATGATGATGGACGAGGAGCCAAACCATTACTTTTGACTCCTCAATGCCTCACCGTTGCGCTCGGAAGCAAGAGCCTTGTCCAACACCAGCCATTCCTGCCTGCAGATGGGAGCTACAACCAGTTATGGCGAGTATT
>NC_056735.1:852126791-852231791 GCF_019279795.1 Protopterus annectens | reverse complement strand
TTTTAAACTATTTATAATGTAAAAATAAGGTAGTCGGCAATTATAAATTAAAAGGTGGGGTAGTGTATATTACTACACACTTAGTTCAGTCTTGAGAGAAACAATTTAATTTTGCAAAAATTCAGGGCCACAGTGGATAAGCCATGTGACACCCCCCCCCCATAAAAGCAGTAACTTCAGTCAAAATCAGGAAACACAGGTAGAAGCAGGCTAATGACATCATGAATACCGTATCATCCACAGAGCAAACAAGCAACAGAAGAATAGCCATAAGCAAACTTCCATCTTTTAAAGGTGGACCACTACCTCTCAGGGAACTAACTTCGGGTGGCACGATACCAGGGCACTTCTGTGGGCTAGGCTTGTAAGGGCTCCAGGGCCATTAGCCTGGTACACACATATGAACCTATAATGTGATTCAAATGTGGAGCATTTACTAGGTAGGAAGGAAACTCACAGCACAATTAAAATTGTAGTTTACTCTTATAAAACATGTTGATGCCCTGTCATCTCCCTTTGCCAGAACAGTCGATTGGTTGCAATATCACAGTACACTATTTCTAAGGCAAAAACATTATCCAACAGTTATAATATAATGTCTGTCACCATGCATCTACCTCTTCAAACATTAGAGAAACAAGACAAGTTGCAAAACTTCAGAACTATGGATGGACAAGTGTAGCAATAAAAACCCCTTCCAAAAAAAAAAAAATAACTTCAGTCAGCATCAAGCAAAACAGCTAGGAGTAGGCTATATGAATTCTGCTACCTAAAATAAACTTAATCTTCTCTGTCCAATCATTGAACACACACACACACACACACACACACACACACACACACACACACACACACACATGCGCTCATGCACACACAGAAATCGCTCTAATTTCACATATCTGCTAAATAATTTTAGGCATTTACCCTGCAAATTATTCTCATTCTCTCTTACCAACTCGAGATACCAGTTCTGAATGACAAACAGCTCTAGCTTTTCTCCCCTGCCCTCATCTTAGTTGTTATTACTTCATTCTACCAATTAAATTCCTTATACAGGCACACACACACTTAAACACATTTACTGTTTCCCCACCTTCTAGTAAGTTCACTTGAATATGCCTCTATTTCGCTTGGGTCTTTCTTTTCTTTCCCAATAACACTATGTACACTTTCTTTACATCAAAGTTGTCTTTTATATTCTGTCATACCCTCACTGCCAGTATCACTGATTTTGTATAACATTTTGTGGTCTGAGAAACAGTATTTAGAACACATCTAGAGCCTGTTTACTGCATTTCCTGTGTTGCACTTAATTTAAAATCGTTTTTTTTCTCTTAAAACTGCATTTTACCTGACTTTGGCCTAGCAGTCAAGTGTGGGGTCATTTATTGCACTGCTGTGATTATTTTGCTACTTGTGTATCTCTGCTACCTTTAAACTAAAACAAAAAAGAAAAAAACAAACAAAAAAAATCTTGCTTTTTTTCCCACTTTCTGATATTTAAGAAAGTTCAGTTACAGATTTGCTGTTCTGAACTGTTTGTAAGTTTCTTGGAGGCCAGTGCTTGCTTGGACTAAAGGGAAGTCTCTGCGTTCACCAGTGGCAGTGGTTAACACTGAACAGCCTGCCTGTCCCTGTAGGAGTGGTTACTGCCTAGAAGCTGTAGTTTTATTGGCCATTTTGGGTCAATTCTAAACTCCTTGATCTCTATCTCTTAAAACCCTGCTGCCTCATGGTTTTGGCATCTTTCCAGGCTTGGTAATTGTTGCTGAAGCACCTACCAAGGGGAGAAAATGCTGAGAGGAGAAAGGAGCCACTTTTGAGATTTTAAGTATTTTCTTCTGCTTTTTTGTTAAGAATTACTGCTTTGCCGCCTACTTTTCGGTGTTTTCCAGCTTGCTAAAGTTTATATCTGTATTAGAAACAGTATTTAGAACACATCTAGAGCCTGTTTACTGCATTTCCTGTGTTGCACTTAATTTAAAATAATTTTTTTTCTCTTAAACTGCGTTTTACCTGACTTTGGCCTAGCACTCAAGTGTGGGGTCATTTATTGCACTGTTGTGATTATTTTGCTACTTGTGTATCTCTGCTACCTTTAAACTAAAACAAACAAGAAAAAAAAATCTTGCTTTTTTCCCACTTTCTGATATTTAAGAAAGTTCAATTACAGATTTGCCGTTCAGAACTGTTTGTAAGTTTATTGGAGGCCAGTGCTTGCTTGGACTAAAGGGAAGTCTCTGTGTTCACCAGTGGTAGTGGTTAACACTGAACAGCCTGCCTGTCCCTGTAGGAGTAGTTACTGCCTAGAAGCTGTAGTTTTATTGGCCATTTTGGGTCAATTCTAAACTCCTTGATCTCTATCTCTTAAAACCCTGCTGCCTCGTGGTTTTGGCATCTTTCCAGGCTTGGTAGTTGTTACTGAAGCACCTACCAAGAGGAGAAAACGCTGAGAGGAGAAAGGAGCCACTTTTGAGATTTTAAGTATTTTCTTCTGCTTTTTTGTTAAGAATTACTGCTTTGCCGCCTACTTTTCGGCGTTTTCCAGCTTGCTAAAGTTTATATCTGTATTAGAAACAGTATTTAGAACACATCTAGAGCCCGTTTACTGCATTTCCTGTGTTGCACTTAATTTAAAATTGTTTCTTTCTCTTACAACTGCGTTTTACCTGACTTTGGCCTAGCACTCAAGTGTGGGGTCATTTATTGCACTGTTGTGATTGTTTTGCTACTTGTGTAGCTCTGCTACCTTTAAACTAAAACAAAAAAGAAAAAAAAAATCTTGCTTTTTTCCCACTTTCTGATATTTAAGAAAGTTCAGTTACATATTTGCCATTCTGAACTGTTTGTAAGTTTATTGGAGGCCAGTGCTTGCTTGGACTAAAGGGAAGTCTCTGTGTTCACCAGTGGCAGTGGTTAACGCTGAACAGCCTGCCTGTCCCTGTAGGAGTGGTTACTGCCTAGAAGCTGTAGTTTTATTGGCCATTTTGGGTCAATTCTAAACTCCTTGATCTCTATCTCTTAAAACCCGGCTGCCTCGTGGTTTTGGCATCTTTCCAGGCTTATTAGTTGTTGCTGAAGCACCTACCAAGGGGAGAAAATGCTGAGAGGAGAAAGGAGCCACTTTTGAGATTTTAAATATTTTCTTCTGCTTTTTTGTTAAAAATTACTGCTTTGCTGCCTATTTTTCGGCATTTTCCAGCTTGCTAAAGTTTATATCTGTATTAGAAACAGTATTTAGAACACATCTAGAGCCTGTTTACTGCATTTCCTGTGTTGCACTTAATTTAAAATCTTTCTTTTTCTCTTAAAACTGCATTTTACCTAACTTTGGCCTAGCACTCAAGTGTGGGGTCATTTATTGCACTGTTGTGATTATTTTGCTACTTGTGTATCTCTGCTACCTTTAAACTAAAACAAAAAAGAAAAAAAAAAAAATCTTGCTTTTTTCCCACTTTCTGAAATTTAAGAAAGTTCAGTTACAGATTTGCTGTTCTGAACTGTTTGTAAGTTTCTTGGAGGCCAGTGCTTGCTTGGACCAAAGGGAAGTCTCTGTGTTCACCAGTGGCAGTGGTTAGCACTGAACAGCCTGCTTGTCCCTGTAGGAGTGGTTACTGTCTAGAAGCTGTAGTTTTATTGGCCATTTTGGGTCAATTCTAAACTCCTTGATCTCTATCTCTTAAAACCCTGCAACCCTCTTTTAGCGCGGTCTTGCGCACAGATCAGCATCGGGCAGCGCCGCTTAAACAAGCTTAAACTATTCCCGGCTCCACAAAGTCTACTCTTCACTTTTTCCCTTAGAACTGCTCTAAATCTCAAATTAAGCACTCTATTCTCATTCTAAAGCCCTGCACTTGCTCGTATAAGTAATCTCATAGGTAAACACAAACTAAAGCACTACATCCTCTTATACTCCTTCAAAGCACTTGCTCCCTATTGGTTCTTTCTGATCAGTCAATAAGTAGTTCCCTATATTATTCAGGCATGTCCAAAGGTCAGTTTCGAGTTTACTCTCCAGTCCAGCTGGTGAATCTGGGAATCTTGAGGCAATGTTACAACTGCCTTATGTATACAGACCACCCTCTCCTCCTCCCAACAAGCTCAAATATATGTGAGAGATGCAACTATATAGCCAAACTGGAGGCTAAGCTCTCTCAACCCAGTACTGGCACAGCCTGTCAGGAGGAGAAGGTCACCACACACACCACAAATCCAGTCTCACATAGACCTATCGCATCAGCAAACCAAACACATAAACACACAAAAACATACTCGGAGGCTCTAAATAAAAATCTGCCTAAGCAGCAGAGACCTCCAAAGCAGACATCCAAGCAACACCTACCACGAAACAATATACACGTAGCACATAGCTCACAAAGTCAGTGTGCCACACAGTCACAGCCCTTAAGGCTAAACAACACACCTGATACACTTGTAATAGGTGAC
The DNA here is from genome assembly GCF_019279795.1 of Protopterus annectens. Classification (NCBI taxonomy): domain Eukaryota; kingdom Metazoa; phylum Chordata; order Ceratodontiformes; family Protopteridae; genus Protopterus; species Protopterus annectens. The sequence goes on along the minus strand of NC_056735.1, from coordinate 852,227,345 downwards.
TCTATTGTCAGACACACTGACGTCCCACTCACCAGGCTGAACAAGGAGAAGGTCACTGTAAGCTGCCTGTCGGGTGCCAGGATCCGCCACATAACACAAGCACTCAGATCACTCCAAAGCAAGTACAAGTATGACTCCATCATTGTCCATGCTGGTGTGAATGACTTGAGACGTACCTCCCTGGACTACATGAAAAAAGACGTACAGGAGCTCTTTGATCTTGTAGCCCAGGCCGGTATGACCCTGACCTTGAGTAGCATCTTACCCTCACCAAGAATGATGCCACAGTATAAAGACAAAATGATCAATTTTAACAATTGGCTAAAGTATTGGTGTCATTCAAAGGGGATCCAGTGTCTGTCAGCCTGGGAAGACATGCTCGACAAGCTACATTGCTTTGCTAGGGATGGCTTGCACCTGTCACCCCTAGGTTTTCGAATACTGGCTAAGGCTCTTGCCTCCCCCATAGTGCCTTTTTTAGGCAAGGCTCAAAAGACAAACCCACGCTCATAGACAACACAAAGAAAAAAAAAACTAAGGGTAATGCTGCTCAACGCCAGAGGTCTAAACCTCAAGATGCACGCACTCGAAACTTTCCTCAGTATGGAGAATATAGATATCTGTGCAGTAACATAAACCTGGTTCAAGGCTCCCAAGAGCACCCCGGCACTACCAGGCTGTACTTCATACCATGCTTTCCGGCCCCAAAACACAGACCGAACCACAAAAGGAGGGGGAGTATCCATATTTATCAAAGATACCCACACCTCCAGGCTAGTGGCACTGCATGAAGCTTCGGAGACCATCCATGTGCAACTTACAGTGGGCAAAACTGCCTTTCAGTTTGTAGCCCGCTACAGACCACCCTCCCAAACACAGGAACCTCACTCGGCTTTCCTGAGAGCACTGGAGAATATGAAGGTCTCTCCAAACACTATTATATTGGGTGACTTCAACTACCCAAACATCGATTGGGAAAACTACTCAAGCCCAAACACCCTCGCCCAACGGTTTCTAGAATTTATAAACTCAAATGCTATGGAACAACTGGTCACCACTCCCACAAGAGGGAAAACATACTGGATCTGGTCATCACCAACATGGGGTCTCTATGATCCACACCAGAGGTATACCCCTCATTGGTAAGATCAGACCATAAACAAATCTCACTGGACATCCATATTCCGTCCCCACCCCTAGCCAAGGAAACCACATTGAAGAACTTCTCAAAAGCAAACTTCACACTTCTCAAAACTGAGGTGGAATCCTTCAAAGCCCCCGGGCCAGTGGACAATACGGCCCAAAATGCAGGATCCTTTACAAAAGCACTCTATGGACACCTACAGGAATGCGTGGAGCATGCTATCCCAAATAAAACCAAGACTCACTCCTCCAAAGGCAGGAGACCTGTCTGGTGGACCCCGGCCATAAATAAGCTATACAACAGAAGGAGAAAGCTACTACATGACAGAGCAAAATCCCAAAAAGGGAAGGCATCACTGATCAGTACTAGGAAGAAACTACGATCCCTCATAAAATCTTCTAAGGCCAGCTTTGAAAGAAATATTGCACAAGACACTAAAGATAATCACAAGGCCTTCTTTAGTTATGTCAGAAACCTAGGAGGCAACTCCCAGATATGCTCTGAGTTAGTGCAAAATGACAAAAAATTCACTGAACCCACAGAAATTGCCAACATCCTGGCAGAAAGGTTCAGTGCAAACTCCCCCCCCCTTCCCCCCCAAAAGAGCAAATGTCTATCCCAACAGAGTGGAGCCTTCCTGAGATCACAGATGCACAGGTGAGAGCTTCCCCCTCCAAAGCTAAAAACACAGCATCAATGGGACCAGACTGTGTCCCGGGCTGTGTCTTACACGAGCTCTAAGAAGAACTAAACCCTCATATAAAGTCACTGTTCAATCTCAGCCTTACTACAGGATATGTTCCCAAGAAATGGCGTACAGCAACAGTGGTCCCACTCCACAAAGGTGGTGCCACAACAGACCCCGGAAACTATTGCCCTATAAGCCTGACTAGCCTGGTCTGCAAAGCTATGGAATGTATCATCATGGAAATCATAAACAAAGACATTGGGAACCTCCAGACACTGGATCCTACCAATTCGGCTTCGTTAAGGGCAAATCTTGCCTCTTGAACCTGGTCGACTTCTTTGAAACAGTTACCAAAGCCATAGATGAAGGGAAGGTAGTCCACACAGCCTACCTGGACCTCGCAAAGGCCTTTGACACAATACCCCACTCAGGCATCATAAATAAGCTCACCAGCTTAAATATCAACCCCTATGTCACAAGATGGGTTGCAAACTGGCTCAGGGATAGAACCCACATGGTCAGAATAGCAGGTGCCATGTCAGACTCTAAACCAGTTACAAGTGGTGTCCCACAAGGCTCAGTCCTGGGACCTCTCTTGTTCGGTATATATTTCTCCGAGGTACAGGCTAACACGGGTGGACTATGGCTGACCAAGTTCACAGATGACTGAAAACTGGGTGCTATAATCGACTCTCTGACTGACACAAGCATCCTCCAAAAGGGTCTCACAGAGATGGATAACTGCTGCCAGAGCCATGGCCTAAAGCTAAATGCCAAAAAAGTGCATAGTCATCCCCTTTGGAAAAAACAAATTGCCCACAAATTACCACATAGGTGGCAATCCATTAAGTACAGAAGAAGTAATTAGGGACTTGGGGACCCAAGTAGATAGCAATCTCTCCTTTGACAATCACGTTGCCAAAGTGGTTAGAAAGACCTTCTATATAGCCCACCTTATCATGAAAGGGTTCACATCTAGATCAAGAGAGGTCATTGTGCCCCTCTACTCATCACTTATCAGGCCCATAATTGAGTACAATGCCCCATTTGGGATGTACCTTACCAGACACCTTCAGCAACTGGAAAGACCCCAAAAGTTTCTCACCAAGAGGATCAATGGGCTCAAACAGATGCCCTATGCAGTTCAGCTAAAGAAACTCCAGCTCTACTCAGTTGCGTACCGCCTACTCAGAGGTGATTTGTGTCTGACGTATAAAGCCATGTCCAACCCAGAACTAATGGACATGCTTCACCTCAGGAAATTAAAATCCCTTAGAGCTACATGCTCCAGGGGCCGGAACCTCAGCACAGAAATAAATAGGACATGCTGGAGGGACAGATTCATATCCCAGAGGCTCCCCTCACTCTGGAACAAAATCCCAATCCATGTCAGGCAGAGCCCCTCACTGACCCTCTTCAAGAGAAAGCTTGACGAATGGATGGGAGATCGTAAGTTTACCCCTGGGATCTCTTCTGTGTCACTGCTTGACAGAGGTACAGGAAACAAACCTTAAAAGGGCTACCTTCTGTGACGTACTATACAGAGGCACAGTCAACTAATCTAAAATAGTGGCGTAAGCCAAACATTCTCTGGCTAGGCTTATAAATGCCCTAGGGCAGATAGCCTAGTATCAACCTATGAACCTATGAACCTATAAACTAGGAAACCAGTTGCTGCCAGTGTAAAAAGCAACTTGCTATAGTTAAAATGCCACAGCCAAAGTCTTCAGCAGTTCATCTATAGCCATACATTCAGTATCAGGATTCAGATATTACCTACACAATCCCCTGGATTCACTAATCTTCCATGCAGGACTAGCTTTGTGTATATGTTTCAGGCAACAATTGTCTTTTGTATGGGCGAGTCATACACTGTCCATCTGATGAGGTTGCAACTGTAGGGATACTGGCTGCTCAGTGTGTGGTGTGCACCCTGTAATTATTTATCTTCCTAGACATACCTCTGTGTGCATATGTCTAGTTACATATATGTCAATATATATGCACAGATATATATATGTATATGCATCTTAGGAATGTTTTATTGCTTACACATTGTACATCCACTATGGTAGCTAGACTGTACGGTATGATATGTTATCGATAGCAGCCTCACATTATACAGGTGGCATGGCTTACTGTTAACATGTTGTGGGCATGTAGTGTCAGGTCCTGGTTATGGGATTCGCAACAGTTGGTATTATCTTGCAGGGCAGACCTGTTTGGCTAGGGAGGGGATATCGATATGTGTCAGACGTATGATGCTGGAGCCCCCTCACCCCCATTAACAGTGCCTGTGGTCATATATATCTTTGTTATGTCCTGTATTATATCTATAGATATATATCTGTGAATATACACATACACACACACATATATATATATATATATATATATATATATATATATATATGCATACATATATATCTATTGCTGTATATATATCCATCAATCAACATATATATGTCTAGATGTATGCATATGTATATATCTATATGCAGATATTTATATGTATGTATGTATATGTATATATATATATATATATATATATATATATATATATATATATATATATATATATTTATATATATATATGTAATATGGAGAGGGAGAGGTATACATCTATTTAGTTATAAAAATATAAACACACACACACACATACATCTACATGTATCAATACATTTCCTGCACTGTTGAATGGTATTGCTGGATGCTATGTTTGTGAAAACATCAGTGCTAGGTATACCTGCAATTTCTTAGTGGCAAATCACATTGACTATGGTGTGCAGGCTCCTGGATTCGAGCCTTGCAGAGGCTGTTTATTTTGTTGCTGGGCAGAACAAGGGCGGTCAGATACAGGGTGATTAAGGCACTTTTAAGCAGTTGTAAGCGGGTTTGTGCAGGTTTGCTCAGTAGTAAGCGTTGTTAACTGCCAGTAAAATCCGGTTACACCAGGTTAGCCTCAAAATAGCTTACTTTGTGTATGCAGTGCTTACCATTATGCAAACCCATGCAAAGCCACTTAGTAACACTTAAGAATGCTTACTCCTGCTTACCCCTGCACTAATTTCTTTTAAAGAAAAGAAAAAAGGGTTGATAGGACAGTGGTGAAAAAGGGGCACAAAGAGGGAAAGACAGTAGGGAAAATAGCTAGGGATGTGCAGGAAGGGTGTAGGGAAGGTCCATAGCTGCCCATTTCTTCTACAGCAACAGCTGTGCATATGCACTGAATTTGGAGGTAGATTTGGACACTGAAACCACGGAGAGAGGGGTGAGGATAACAATAATATGTTGTGATGCCAATTAGACCACATTATATGTGTCCAGTGGACATGTGTGCGAAATGGGCAGCTATGTATGGGGTAAGATTTCTTTTGGGAACAGATTGCCCTTTTTTATTTAAGGTGAGAGTGGGATGTTGGAGAAGGAGAGTAGGTATGCTTAGGGAGGTTAGGTTGAGTTGGATGACAGACAAGACAGACAAGACAGCATACAGGGGCGGTATATGACACATGTTGGGGGGGCACCTTAGACGGGGAGGGGTGTTTTGAAGTTGCAAGCCCATGAGCCCCCAAATGGAAACAGTGGGACCGAGGTCCCTACACATGGGCAGTCACCACTGCACCTTCACAGCCCCAAAGGTGGCTGTGCTGGGGGCTGGGTGGGAGGTGCAGGCTCACCCTCTGATTGCACCATGTGGCCCTCAAGCTGGCATAGATGATCTTGAAACTCCTTGCCGAGCTCACTACACACCATGGCCTGGACCTGATGGCAGGTGACAGGTTCCTTTCCTCCCCCGCTCCCGGGGGGGGGGGGTAAGCACCATCACCTGCAGCAGTTCCACCCAAAGGTCATGCAGGGACAACAGAGGAGGCGGTCCCAGGTTGGGACCCAGACTTGCTGGTGCCTGGTGCCATGGCCAGCTAAGGTGGGACAGGTGGGTCGACTGACATCGGCATTCCCATATGGGCTATGTGGTTGCCGTTTTACAACAGATAAGGGCCAGTAATAGTCAGCAGCACTCAGGATTACTTATAACAGCATGCATAGATATTCCTATTACCACAAGACACCAGATTTAGAACAGTTGTAGAGCAAGGGGAACACATGCATATATACTGCATGACCTATGTACAAAGGGTGACAGACGTGTGAGTAGTGCTATGAACACTGGCACAATATTGGCATGGTGCTGTGGTAACATCAGACATTTACTGTGGTACTGCTGTGTTTTGTGAAGTATATCCAGTCAGGGATATGAAGTCAGTAACTCTCATGGCTGTCACCATGTACTGACTGCAATCCTCACACTATACTTCTGCCGTTCTCAGATAGGTAGGAACAAAAGGTTCAACACACTAACCAGTCTGCAAATGACTCTACAGATGGGAGTTTCCTCACAAACATCGCACTGTCATGACAGGTTTTCAAACAGGCAGCCTAGCCATAATCATACACACTCTGTTAAACCGACATTACTCTAAATTAAGAACAGCAACACTTACATTCTGTAGTCATGTCTGGCACATCCCCTCCTGTCTGTTGACCTTTTCCACAGTGTATGATGTTGAAGACAAATCCCAAAACCATCTCTGATGATTTTTGCCAAACACCAGATCTAGGTTCCACTCACAATGAATGTCACGGCCCAACACCAATATGATGTTCCTAGATACTGTAGTGTGTTTCCATGCAACTGGCTATGGGAATGTTACTACAGCTGTTTCACATTCAATCAGGTAGAGGAGGACTGCAACTGGTGCAGAGGCCATCAGCTGATCATGACCAACACTTACAAAACACAAGCTGCTGCCTAAGCAGAGCAGGTGTACATATCCACATCCACCAGGGAGGGTGTGGGAGGGACAGACAGAGACAAAGTACGTCAGGGAAGGTGTGGGAGAGTAAAACTTAAGCATGTTTGTGTGACACACATACCAGTACAAGGATTCAAACCCCTGACTGACAATGCATTACTATCACATGTGCATACAGTTATTGCATGCACCACATAGCTTACATGTTGGTGCGTGGTCCAAAAATATATGTGCTGGTGAGTGACATCTGCAACAGTGAGATCATACAGATACAGTAGGTGTAGCACACGTACCTGTCCACATTGACCGGTGTCAGTGGCAACACAGCCACACTCTCTAAAGGACTCATACACATTGCTGCACTTGCCAGGGTTAGTAATACACTCCCTATCTAGTTATTTTACCACAATACAGTACTGCACAAGTATCACATGCACCACAGGAGCTATTGTGCTGTTCTATGGGCAAAGGGCATGTGAAGGTGTCTGACATCAGTCGGAATGCTTCAGTATACCAATGGAAGTTGTACCAGGTGTGAATGTGGTTGGAAGCATCATACACCACACACAGGGACACAAGGTGCCAGTACTGACATGCATGTGTGCATTGCTTCATGGGTATGTAGCGGTTGGCTGTGCCAGAAGGCTGTACAAGGCTAGGTGAGGGGTATACCTTGGCATAAGGCCACATGACAATGGTCTGCAGTGTGGATCAGGTGTGCAGTGTCTGGAATGACCCACACAGGTGGATATTGTATTCACCATCCTGTTACCTGGGTTAGTGTTGTGTGTGGCCAGTGCTGTGCAATGCTTGCCATGTATGCGCTCTATAGTCCATGATATGGACGGTGTCTGGGATGTGCACACATCCCACATTCATGTACAGTGACATGTGGAAGTGTACCTAGATTGCCAGGACCATGTTATGTACACAGATTGTTATCATCACATGTGCCACTCCTGACCTCTTGTGGCGGGGTGTGCTCATGGACTGTCCTTTTTGGATCACATTTGATGGAACCACAGATCCTGTAGGCATCCATTGGGGAACATAGTGAAGGTGCACTGTCTTCAGTTATGTGCCTATTGGACTAATGGACAGGGTGCCATGCCCTCTGTAGCCCACTGCAATCACACCATGCTTGCTATCTGTGAACAGTATGCAGGGTACTACCAACATAGTGGTAGTTGTCTATGCAAGTGTGTTTGTGTATGAAACACAGGTTCATAGTGTACTCTGTGTAATACTAGGGTTGCTTACTTTGTTCACCAGACCTTGTATCACATGTAGGGGTGTGGATTGGCACCCCAGCATCTCAGCTGATTGACATCTGTCATCCTTGTAAGGTGGACATTGTGACCTATAATATGGCCACCATATCGGAAAATTACAAAATCGGCTCCTCAATGGGTCCAGGTGTTACACAGTCACAGCCACCTCCACACAGCTTATGAATTACAAACACAGCTGTCATGGCTGGGATTAAAACTCCTGTCAAACTAGTTTATCATACTACAAAATTATAGCACACGCCACAGAGATTACTAGAATACTCTTTCCCCAAAGGTGTATTTCACAGTTGATGATGTCAGCAGACTTGCCAAAGTAGGACAATAGAGGTTGTAGTGCCTGTGAATGGCCTCAAAAGCATTGCTCCCTACACTGACAAAGAAACATTCACACTTACCATGTCTGGGAATAGAACCCCTACCTAGCTAGTTTATCATACTACAGCATTACACAGTTTTAACATGCACCACAGACATTATTGAGAATTTTTTTCCCCAAAGGTGTATTTCACAGTTGATGTCAGCAGACTTGTCAAAGTAGAGCAATGGAGTTTATAGTGCCTGTGAATGGCCTCAAAAACATTGCTCCCCACTCTGACAAAGGAACACACACAAACATTCCCACTTACCCTGTCTGGGAAGGGAACCCCTACCTAACTAGTTTATCATGCTACAGCATTACGCAGTTATAGCACATGCCACAGATATTACTGGGATATTTTTTCCACAAAGGTGTATTTCACAGTTGATGATGTCAGCAGACTTGCCAAAGTAGGTTGCAGTGCCTGTGAATGGCCTCCAAAGCATTGCTCCCTACATGGACAAAGGAACACACACAAACATTCACCCTTACCATGTCTGGGAATAGAACCCTTACCTAACTACTTTATCACACTACAGCATTACGCAGTTCCAGTGCATGCTACAGAGATTACTGGGATTTGCTATCACCAAAGATGTATTTCACACTGGATGACATCAGCTGTCTTGCCAAAGTAGGCTTTGCAAAGTAGGGTACTGGAAGGTGTAGTGAGTGTGACTGGCATCAAAAGCATTGCGCCAGACACCCACAGAGTTGCAATTGCCATGTCTGGGATTAGAACACTTACCGAACTACTACTGCAGACTACAGCATGCACCACAGAGATTACTGGGATTCTCCTTCACCAAAGGTGTATTTCACATGGAATGACATCAGCAGGCTTGTCAAAGAAAGGTGTAATGACTGTCCTCAAAAGCATTGGGCCCTACACATATGCACAAACAGACAGTTGCCATGAATGAGATTAGAACACCTACCTAACTACGACAGCACACTAGAGCATTACGCAGCTACAGAACGTGCCACGGAGATTAATGGGATGCTCATTTATCAAAGGAAAAACATTGTACTTGTACTTATTGGCGTTAATAAAGCGAGTGGTTGCGGTCTTCCTGGACTGATTTTTTATTCTTGGTTTTTGGTTTATCAGTAGAGACTCCATTTTGGTGTTTTGTTGTGTACTGACTGTCCTCAAAAGCACTGTGCCCTGCACAAACACACACTCATAGTTGCCATGAATGGGATTAGAACACCTTTTTAACTATTACAGCATATTAGAGCATTACACAATTACAAAACACACCATGAAGATTACTGGGATACTCCTTCACCAAAGATGTATTGCACAGGGAATGACATCAGCAGGCTTGTCAAAGAAAGGCAATGAAAGATGTACTGACTATCCTCAAAAGCATTGAGCCCCCCACATACTGTCCCACAGTTGCCATGAATGGGATTAGGACACCTACCTAACTTCTACAGCACATTAGAGCATTACACAGTTATAGCATGCACCATGGAGATTACTGGGATACTTCTTCACCAAAGGTGTATTTCACAGGGAATGTCATCAGCAGGCTTGTCAAAGAAAGGCAATGAAAGGTGTACTGACTGTCCTCAAAAGCATTAGTCTCTACACATACAGGGTCACACTTGCCATGAATGGGATTACACCTACCTAACTACTACAGCACATTAGAGCATTACACAGTTACACAACACACCACAAAGATTACTGGAAGACTCCTTCAACAAAGGTATATTTCACAGGGAATGACATCAGCAGGCTTGTCAAAGAAAGGCAATGAAAGGCGTACTGACTGTCCTCAAAAGCAATGGGTCCTACACATATGCACAAACACACAGACTCATGAATGGGATTAGAACACCTACCTACAACACATTAGAGCATTACACAGTTACAGAATGCGCCACAGAGATTACTGGGATACTTTTACACCAAAGGTGTATTTTGCAGGGAATGACATCAGCAGGCTTGTCAAAGAAAGGCAATGAAAAGTGTACTGACTGGAAGGCTACCAGGAGCAATTGTGTACAGTGATGGACATTTGCACATCATTTGTTTTTGCAAAATGGGAGTGTGCTGTGTGGTACAGGCCTCATGATAGGGGAGCTGTCTGTCACTGTCTGTCACTCTCTTCCCACAGCTATTATGTGTATGTCTGAGCTGTTATAGTGTACTGTCCTTGGATATATGTGCATATTCTCATCCGGTGTGTGTGCAGAGCATGACTGGTGTGTAATGTGGAGTGTTTGCACAGACATTTGTGACTGACAGCTGTGTATAGTCTACAGTTGTTTCCAGACACGGGCTTCATTTCTTTAAGTGTGTGAGCATGCCCAGTATGACCCTTCTGTAATTTGTTGTCTGGCATGGCCTTCACTTGTCTAAGTGTGTGATCATGCCCAGTATGAGTGTCTGTATTGCATGCATGACTCCATTCCAGGTAGGTTGTACTCCAGTGCAGGTATTTGTGCTCTACACCTACAGCTAGTAACCTGCTTCTGCAGGATATCTGTAGATTGGTTGACAATGTCGGTCAACATTGGGCAAAGGGTAGTGAGATTGTTGCTAATTGTGTCTGTGGTGCTTCTGTACATGGTTTTGGTGTTGGCAGGGATACTCACTGATATGTGGTGTTTTACCCTCTGATGTTTTATGTCATCAACTACTGACAGGTATACGTCTTTGCTGGCAGTAGGTTCCTGGGATTACAAGTTGAATGCAGCTTTGTCCAGTATTGTGGTGTGCAACCTACATATTCTTGCACACTCAGGTCATTCTGGCATGGAAACTGCAGACACTTGCTGATGGGTCTGTGTATATGGTCCAGCACCTTGGTGCTGTTGTGGCTGTGGGTCCCATGCTTGTACAATTATCACCATGACAGGATGGCCATATCATGCTGTGGTCATACCTCATTGAGGTTATCCAGAGGCAGGTCTCATTATTCTGTTCATTAACCCTTCACAATTTGGTTTGCAAGCAGGTTTGTGACCACCCATCCCAGTGTTTGCAGCCATGATAAGTATATGCACACATCAGGGTTTCACCCTTCATAGGTTCATAGGTAGGTACTAGGCTATCAGCCCAAGGGCCTATGTAAGCCTAGCCAACAAGGTTCCCTGGCTTATACCACCCACTGTTGAGCAGAGACACAGAAGTGACCCCCAGGGTGTATTTCCTATTTCCCATCCACTCATCAAGATTTTTCTTGAAGAGTGCTAATGAAGAACTTTGCTTGCCATAGATGAGTAGCCTGTTCCAGAGTATGGGAAGTCTCTGGGACAGGAATCTATCCCTCCAGCATGTCCTGTTTATTGTGGTGACAAGGTTTAAGTCCCTAGAGTGTGTAGCTCGGAGGGATTCACGCACTCTATGGTGGCGATGCCACCCCCCTCTGTTAATCTGTCCTCTTCCTACCATTATGCACAGGATATCTGATAGGTATGCCTGTAGTTGCCACTCCATCCCAGCAGTATGTACAGGTTAATCCACAGTTCATGCATTGGAACATGATGGACATACTACTGGTATTTGTCAACATGTCCTTGCATTTGTGTTCTGTGGACTGTGTTTTGTCATTATGTGGGAGTCCATGGGGTAACATACAGTGGCGGTACAGGCATGACACAAACCTGTGACAGAGGACAGTGGGGCATTGGGTACTGATGCAGGCTATCTGTAGCAGGCCAGTGCATTCTGTCAGTTGTACAGCCCCAGGCTGCAAGGCAATGTATTCCCCAGGGCTGACAGGATAGGTGTGCAAGGTGTTGATGGCAATTGTTTCTGTCCTTATCAATCCATTGGTGTGGATGCTGGCAGGGTGCATCTTAGAGCTATGGACACACCTGCATGGGACACGTCTTCAGCATGCTGCATTCTGTGAGTGTTTACATAGTAATGTGGAGATCATATTGTACTCATTCACAGCAGCAGGGAGGTAGCCTGTGTGTTACCTGAGGCTGATGTTGAGCCGGACTGGCTGCATGTGTGCTAGTGTAGCTACTTGCAACTGCCTTACAGGTATACATGGCCCTTTCCCCTGCTGGTGGCTAGTGGGTGGACACCAGCAGCTTTTACATACATCATACCTCTGACTTTTGTGGTCTGCCAGTGTTTGCCCACAGTACATCTTAGTTTCCCATGCTACACAACCAACTGATGTGCTGTGAACCTGTATGTACAAATGGAGGGTGTCTCCATTTCACTGTGAAATTTTAAACAGTCTCTTTCTACAGTACTTTCACCTTTGTACTGTGTGTACGTCTGGGCCAACACTCATGCTGTGTCCATCTTCTAGATGGTGACAGTTATGACATCTGTACAAATCATACGGACTACCGATGCAGCATGTCTTGCTGGGATACCAGTCTGTTTGGCACTGCAGTTGTATGGACTTGACCCGGTCATCAGCAGTACTGACCATTGGACACCAGGATACACCATCCATGGCTATTTGCAGAACACTTTCACACAGCATACCATTCAGAACTACCTAACACACCTAGCTCTGTCTATTGTTCACATGCGACTATCCATCTTGTTGATTTGACCAGCTCTGGTACTCGGTGCTCACTGTTATTACTCCCACACATGGCTGGTAATACATTTCTACATAGGGTTGGTGGGAGCACACATCACCACTGTGGACATTTCCTACAACCACCTGATATGTCAGGTACTCTGTTGGCTTCCACACAACAACCTGACACTCAGATTTCTGCATATTGTACACATGCAACATTCCATTGTTATAATTGGGGGCAGCTCAGGTACTCTGTGCTCTGTTGCTGTGATACCCACACATAGATGCTACTGCTTTACTACATAGGGCCGGGGGGGCACACCTGATAATTGTAGACATTTCTACTACACCCACCTGATATTTCAGGTACCCTGTTGGGTTCCACACATCAACTTGACACTCAGAGCTCTGTATATTGTACACATGAAACAATCCATCCTTCTACTTTGGCAAGCTCAAGTACTCTGTGCTCAATGTTATTACTCCAACACATGGATGCTAACACATTTCTACATAGGGTTTGGGGGGGCACACTTGAGTGACCTACATTGCCATTTCAGACTTCTTACCCTTCATGAATGACATCCCACTTCCCGACCTGTTATACTCTGTGTAGGTCTGGAGAGGGGTTGATCTCCATTGCCATACCTTGAGGACCTTAGCACAGCCTTTCCTTGTGTTCATCTACACCTGTGCTGCTGGCTGGCTGGGACTATTGTTGGGTATGTGAACCTCCATGACATGCATGTTTGTGCCCTATGGACACACATTTGAGCCAGCACATGTCCTGCAGTGTTTTTTTCACCTTGTCTGTTACTGCCTACTTTGTTGACACCAGTATTTGTTATGGTTTCATGCTGCCCATATAGGTGTCCATGATCTGCTGCCATCCCATTCAGCCACCCAGTTCCCTTCCTTGCATGTTCACATCTATACCATTGATACAACTAGCAGACCATACTACTGCATTCAGTCATTGATAGGAAGGGTGCCTTACCTTGTGGCTGTGCCAGTATTGAGGATGGTGCTGGGGGGCTGACTATGTCAGATGCACATAGTACACTCCCTATACATGGTAAAGCACAGGTAGTGTAATTTTTGGCATCACTTTTACTGTATGTGCGAGTCAGAGAGATATTCCACTCCCTGTGTTCCTACTGTGTCAGTGTATGTGCTATGTGTTGCCTCTTTGCCAAAGCCAGGGCATACTGTGCACGCCTCCTTCTGCCTACACGTGCAGGCTCAGGTTGTTCCTCCTCTGAGTCACTCTATGCCTGTGCTGGCCTTGGCAATTATGGGGGGCTGTGTGACCCTGCCCCGTGCTGTTCCTGCTGCAGCTGTTTCCACAGGATCATGTTGTGTAGCATGGCACATACCATGAAAATCTGGGTACATGTAGCTGGAGAGTACTGCAAAGCTTCACTGGATATGTCCATACACTGGAAACATGACTTGAGCATCCCAAACACATGCTCGTTACGATTCTTGTTTGTGTGTGTGCCTCATTATGGGGCTCTTGTTCAGGTGTGTCTGCATTTCTGATGGGTGTCATCAGCCATGGCTCCAATGCATAACCAGCATCCCCCACTAGGTGGCTGTATGGGATGTCCCCACTGGCAAATATCTGGTACAGCTGCGTCAGATGCCAGATGTGGGAATTGTGATAGCTCCCAGGGCAGCCAGCACACACATTCATTATAATGCCCTGGGCATTGCACATGACCTGGCAGTTGATGGAGGGGAAGCCTTTGTGGTTTATGTATATCCTGCCCTGCTCATGGAGTGGTGCTTTTATGTATACGTGTGTGCAGTCTATAGCATCCACTACTTCAGGGTATTCTGCTATTTGGTGGAAGAAATGCATATTGTTGGCCAACGCCTCACGGGTGTCGAGGAAATATATTTGCTCACCGGCATGTGCTGACATGGCATCCAGGAACTGGTGGAGTACCCTGGATGCTGATGCCTGTGAGATACCCATGATATCCCCAGTTGGACTTTGGAAGGTACCTGTGGCTAGTATTTTTAAGCCTACACATACCTTGGTTTCCACTGGGATGGGTTCCCCTCTGTTGGTTCTGTGTCTGCGGTGTGGCTGGCACAGCTCAATGATATGCTGTAGGAGATCCCTGTCCACCCTATAGCACTCCACTCTCTCCAGCTCATGTAGCCCCTGGTAGGTTTCCCTGGGTCTGTACACTCTTCTCTTCCTCCTCACTGTGGGTTGGTCATCAGCATTCACATCCTCACCACCTTCAACCTCTTGCACATGCTGATTTATGAGAGTGAAGGCAGCCCCTAACATTTTTTCTCTTGCTTTTGTTTTGTAAAATTTCCCCATTCGTATAAACTGGCGGTGCAGAGTTTTTGGGAAAAAAACAAGAGGGAAAGGTGTTTGCATAGTTTATAGTGGTGTGCTGGGCTGGGCTGGGCTGCTGCCTGCGTAATTGGCTGGTTCTGATACATTTCACCTGCCAGCTATGCTAGTTCACCTTGATTACTTTCCTACTGGTCTTTCCCTTCTTATTGCCTTCCTGTTTAAGCCCCAATGCGCGCAGTGCAAACAGAGTGTTCAGATGTCACCAAAGGTGCTATTTCCTGGTTTAACCTTTTTTTTCTCTTGTTTAAAACCCGGTGTGCACCATGCACACCCGTTTAGGCAGAGGAAAGAATGCTTAGCAGCTTTGACACAACCCCTTCCTTAACTGTGCTAAGCTGAGGGCAACCCCAGGCCACAGAGCTCCAATAAGTTTACGGCATGCCTGACACCCCCCCCTTATGATGTCAGCTAACTCTAAGGCTTACAACATGGATTTCATATTCCTACACTGTTGGGTACCGCCTAGCATTGAGGGGATATATGTGATTCAGTATCATTACCCTCATTTGCATAGGATTGCCTGCTAATGGCTAGTTACATGTCTGACACTGAGCCTTCCCTCTTAGTAACCACTATTTACTGGCCATATTGTCTTCTGTCTGCCATTGACTATGATGGCAATATTGTGATTCTGGCCAGAAAACTAATTTCAGGATTATTTTTTTATTTTCATGACAATCCTGTTTGCGCGCCGCTGCCCAACTCTTAAATGGTCGAAATCAGCTAAAAAAATTAAAAGTTTATTTTTGTTATTTGTACATTACTTTTCATGCCTATGGGCATATATTTGGCCTTTAGCATGCCCAACCTTCTAATACATGCATTTCTACGAGCTGACATGCCTCCGTTTTGCAGTTTGCAGAAATGTACTCGGTTACTAACCGAGTACATTTCTCACACTACACTAGTCCTGCACGGATGCATGCTTGCTTCCTGGATTGCTAAATCACCTTATTTGCATGTTTTTTTACCAGGAAATGAGGTGATTTGCATACAGGGGCTCTGTCTGTGCAGGAACAGTGCAGGAGCGCTCGTGCACGTCCCAGGTGCTTGTTCCTGGATCGCTCAGTGGACATATTGCGTGCAGGTGCTCCTTCACTAGTCCTGCATGCCATGCAGGGCTTAGTGAATCCGGGGGAATGTCTGTGTACCATCTAAGCAGTTCCCATGATTCCCACATCTGGTACATTTGTGACCTCTACCACCATTTTGTACTGGGCAAATTTGTACATTGTCATTTAGTTGGTAGGTACACACATTGCAAAGTGCAGAGTCCTAGATGTGTTGTTTCCATTAATGGAGGTAGCAGGCCACCCATGATGGTGTTAAATGTTGTGTGTTGCAGATGATGCAGGATATACATTGTAGCAATGTTTGATATCCCTCATCTGAAGTCCATGGACAATGATAGAGATGATAGGCAGCACCATTCTGTCTCGCACACATAAAGTCATCAAACACATTCAGACACTTAAATGCATACTTGCAATGTCTGACTACATCTGTTGGCACATTATGGCATGCACATGAGACCTACAGTAAATTACTTGTGGTGTATGTCATGTTACACAATATGCAAGCTATACAACACAGAAATATTGGAGTACTAGTGACAGACCTGTATCAGGGATGGAGGAGGAGGAGTCAGAGCCATCAAAGGAACCATCACCAGCAGCAGCCTATACAAGACAATGAGGCATCTAAAAACACAATTTTAGGCTACAACAAGGACATCAAAGAATAAAACTGAGTCATGCATTAACATGCTGGGCAAGCCAGTACAGTTCATTAACCTGCCACTCTGTGCATCATATATCACCTTACTCAAATAGGCCAAAGGGAGTACAGGAAGCAGTCCATTGGGATGGGGCACACAGACAGGTGAGAACATTGCTATTATAGGTGTAAGGGTCATGGCTAGTGGATGTGGTTACCACACAGTGGAGGTGGCAGCTGAGGGGGGGTCAAGAATCACATCCCCCAGTGCTAAAGTAGAGCTTTCTTATCAAGAATTCTGGCCAGGAGTGCAATGTGACCTTATAATGTCAGGGCTGGAACAGCCTGGCATTCACAACCTAGCCAATGTCCTTGGTTAGATGATGGACTTAGTATGTCAACAAGGTATAGGAACAGTGTGGAATTTTGTAACCCAGAGTGGCTGGACTAGTTTAGCATCCTTATGGTGGAACCTGATGAGCATTAGCCAAAACCATGATATTGGCAATGCTTAGGAGTGGAGACAGACATGGCTAGTGTTAACAGTGATGTAGTCTCCAGAAGAATGCATGCTATCTGTGGAGGTCTGGCTTGTCACTGATCACCATTTATCAGGACCCTTGCATAAGCATGTTGGGCATTTGCTAGCATCCTCGTGGATGCAACATTGGATGCCAACAATGCCACTACTGACTTAAGCAGGCATGTGTGCCACAGGTCCTTATTGCCATGTCACTCCACATGTAGTACAAGTCACCCCACAGTCCCTGCAGTGGTTGTGGTTCATGTAGGTCACACAGCATGATCACTTTCACTGCCATGGTGTGCACAGCAACTGTATCTGCCAAGATCACTGTTATGCACAATAGTTAATTAATAGCAAGTGTGGTAACTTGGTCAGGAATTGACCTGGAGTCAAGGTAGTCACTGCTGCCACACTTTCTCTCTCTCTTGCAGTTGGTTAGCACACCTTGGAGGTTTTGCAGCTCATGAATGCCATCTCTGGTGTTAAATCCTTTGTTGCCTGTGTATTTTGCTATCATTGACAGGATGTCCAGGACTAAATAGGGGAATCTGGAGGGTCAACTTGTTCCTCATAGGCAAGGATGTGTGCAAACATTGTGTTTTATTCCTAGTCAGAGTGAGACCCCTCCCACAAACACACAAGCAGAACAATATCCTATCATTTACTTATGCTCCATTCTCTGTTAGGATGAGCTTTCCCACAGCTGCACAGTAAATTGTTATGCACTTGTTTTGTGTTACCTCACCCAGTCTACTCTTTTCTGCATCCGTCTCTCCTATTTCATGCAGTCATGTGAACTCACTGCAGTACTGAGATGCACTACCAGTTACTTTCTCTTCTTTCCCAATGTCTATATTGCAGTACAGATTCTTATGCACAGAATTTTTATTCCTGACATACTTGTGTAAATGTCGTCTTCTACAATATGGTGACTAAGCTTTTTATCATTCTACAATTAGCCTTGTAGTCAAGTGATTATGATAATGATAACACAATCACTACCATAATGTGTTGTGTTATTACCCACAGCCTGCACTCTTATGCTCCTCCAATTCCTGTATTTCAACTAGGAGGAAATGTGCATATACTGCAAAGTCAATAGTGCCAGCTGTTTTCACTAGTGACACTTTTCACAGTACACCTTTACTGGTCTGTGATGCACGTCATGTGGTAGCCATACTTTGTGGAAGCGCACATGGGGCTACCATTTTTCTGCTCATTCTGTCCTGTTGAATGGATATGACCTGTTCACCTTTTGGGTGACTGGTGCATACAGAAAACAAAAATGTTTCTATATATGTGGCACAGGGATTATCAGAAGCACCCACCAGGCCATCATGATGGCCCAGTGTATAAAATTCATGTCTGCCACCAGCTTGCCCAGGTAGTCAGTGATATCACTGGTATCACATGCTCTGCTGAGCATGTCAGGCATTAATATGGTAACCTAAACAGGCATCACCTTGGCCTGCTGCACCCATGGAAGGCAGAGATTAGGGAGAGATCGAAAGAAACAGCATTTTATAGTAAGCTCTGTATATAGGCTTTAGCAATTTATTTTTTGGCTGCTGTCTGTTGCTTTCCTTGTGTTCTGCTGCCAGGGGCATATTGTACTAATTAATGTCTGTTTTATTTTACAACAGAACCTTCAGTAGGGAGGCATGTCTGACAAGAAGTCACTGTCTCTCCAGGTGGTGGGGTATGTGTAGTATGTAGATGATTGTCATAAGCATGTGTCTTAAAGTGTTGTACTTTTCTCTTTCTGTTTTCATCTCAACTTTCTGCACAGTCAGCTGTCCACAATGTAAATTGATAGTGGCCACCTAGGCCTGCATCAACTGATATTCCTGAGTCAGATGGAGCGAGGAGTGGTCCGGATGGAGAGATGAAGGATCTAGTTAGAGAAATGATAAAATCAACAAGCAAAGAAGAGCAGTATTGCTGAAATGGAATTCATTCTCAAGTTTTGGTGCATACCTTCATGAGATGGATGATGTTTTTACAAAATCTCACTAAGACGACACTGATATATATATATAGACTGTATTTTATATAGCATATATCATGGACAGAAATAGGTTAAAGAATAAAAAAGATAGTTGGGTGCACAAGACCCTGGATAAAAAAGTGTCCAATCCTGGTAGGTGCACTGGTGACAGGACTTGAAAAATGACAGTGTGGAATCCTCAAGAAAAGGAAACATTCCTACAATAAGGTAAGTCCAGGCTCAGGGGGAGGATGGTCCCTCTTTTGTAGAAGGAAGTAGTAGTCCACAAAAACACCAAAAAATTACAGGCCAAAAAAAGAGCCATAAAGATGATAGAGTGGACTATTGAGGATAAGAAAGAAATTATGTATTGTTACTATTATGCAAGAAGCCCAGTATTTCTGGAAATAAGGTATTCAAAAAGATTAGAGGAAAGAAAAATATTTGCACAAGAAAAACTGTCACAGGGTTCAAATGCAAATTTGTGTTCATTAATACAACAGATTCATGAAAAAGCATTATATAGACCAAGAACCCTTGGACAGTTTGGAAAGAAGAGACTGAGTAAGTGCAAAAATATACAGAACAAAACCTAGAGATTTTTGAAAGGTATAAAAAAGAAACATGGACATGAGAAAGAAAGAGAGATCTGATATTGTGTGATATTTATGCAAAGGAGAAAAGCAAACTAATCAATACATAAAAGCAGCTCCAAAGATATTTGAAGAGAAATACAGGCAAATGCACCCATATATGGAAAATTTAACAATACAAAAAAAATCAGAAGATTAGTAAAGCAGAAGTTAAATAAACAGAAGCTGAAGTTACGGAATACCTGTGAAGTGAAGGATTTAGTGTAGAAAGTCTAACACAGCTTACATCAAAGCATGATGGAACAATGAGTCCCCAAAGTAAAGAGAAACAGGTGGAGTGGGAGACAGCTGAAGAAGAAATATGGACAAGGGAAAGAAAAAGATATTTAATATGGTGGAATATTTATGCAAAGGAGAAGGCAAAAACTAATCAATACAAAAAGGCAGCACCAAAGATATTTGAAGAACAGTACAAAGACATCCAGATATGGAAAATTTTACAACAAAAAATAAGAAAACAAAAGGGGAAAGTAGAAAAGAGGATTGGAAACAGAAACTGAAGTTATGGATTATATGTGAAGGATTTAGTGTAGAAAATCCAACTTTGATAGCATCACAGCATGATGGAATGGTGAACCCCCAAATTAAGGAGAAACAGATGGGATGGGAAACATCTGATTTGTTGCCACATGAAAATACTCTGGAGCCTTCAGAAGGAAACTAGTACAAAAGTTCAGTTGGAGTTGCGAAGCAAGGAAAACAGTTTTACCTCTGATGCAGTCTATGTTGTGGAGTGATAGGCCTGTGAGTTCCCATATGAAAGAGCAATGGATGATGCAAGATGCAGCTGAAGAGAATATGTCACAAGAAGATGTTCTGGAACTTTTTTGTAAAATGCTATCAGGAAATGGAGAATAAATAATATGCCCTCCATTTTTAAGAAAAAGATCTAAGGAAGAGTTGCTTGCTTTAACACAGATGGATAGACATATTAAGATCGATGAAAGAAATAGATTACAGAAAGTCAGTAAGACCCAAAATGTCAGAAGTCTGATAAAACAAATGAACACAATAATCAAGAGTATTAACAAAAATGCATGTGATACAACAGAAGTAAGTAGGATATATTACTGTACAGCAAAATTAATAACAGATAAAGTCTACCACACAAATACAGGGCAATAAGGGAAAGGAAGGGAAGAAATCAAATGCCATCATGGAGGCATTGAATACAGAAAGCTTTAATGCAATTAAGACAAGAAGTGTCACTGTTAGAAAAGTATAGAAGAGGGAACAGAGCAACAAAAATACTTAGAAAAAAATACTTAGAACTATAGATGCAGTAAAAGCAATGCACAATAATAGAACAGACCAGACTTTATTGTACACCATTACAAATGATAAACTAAAGATATTAGTACAGGCAGAAAACGTTAGAAGCTATCTAGATAAATATAAAGGAAAAATACAAAATAAGGAATTCATTGATGACCCACAAAAGTTTTATACAGAACTGGGAAACAAACCAAAAATAATAGAAACTACTAAAAAAAAAAAAAAAAAAAAAAAGAAAAAGAAAGGCCATAAATAAGCTATACAACAGAAGGAGAAAGCTACTACATGATAGAGCAAAATCCCAAAAAGGGAAGGCATCTCTGATCAGTACTAGCAAGAAACTACGATCCCTCATAAAATCATCTAAGGCCAGCTTCGAAAGAAAAATTGCACAAGACACTAAAGATAATCACAAGGCCTTCTTTAGTTATGTCGGAAACTTGGGAGGCAACTCCCAGATATGCTCTGAGTTAGTGCTAAATGACAAAAAATACACTGAACCCACAGACATTGCCAACATCCTGGCAGAAAGGTTCAGTGCAAACTCCCCCCCTTCCCCCCCAAAAGAGCAAATGTCTATCCCAACAGAGTGTAGCCTTCCTGAGATCACAGATGCACAGGTGAGAGCTGCCCTCTCCAAAGCAAAAAACACAGCATCAATGTGATCAGACGGTGTCCCAGGCTGGGTCTTACATGAACTCCAAGAAGAACTAAACCCTCATATAAAGTCACTGTTCAATCTCAGCCTTACTACAGGATGTGTACCCAAGGAATGGTGTACAGCAACAGTGGTCCCACTCCACAAAGGTGGTGCCACAACAGACCCCAGAAACTATTGCCCTATAAGCCTGACTAGCCTGGTCTGCAAAGCTATGGAGCGTATCATCATGGAAATCATAAACAAAGACATTGGGAACCTCCAGACACTGGATCCTACCCAATTTGGCTTTGTTAAGGGCAGATCTTGCCTATTGAACCTGGTTGACTTCTTTGAAACAGTTACCAAAGCCATAGATGAAGGGAAGGTAGTCCACACAGCCTACCTGGATCTCGCAAAAGCCTTCGACACAATACCCCACTCAGGCATCATAAATAAGCTCACCAGCTTAAATATCAATGCCTATGTCACAAGATGGGTTGAAAACTGGCTCAGGGATAGAACCCACATGGTCAGAATAGCAGGTGCCATGTCAGACTCTAAACCAGTTACAAGTGGCATACCACAAGGCTCAGTCCTGGGACCTCTCTTGTTCGGTATATATTTCTCCGAGGTACAGGCTAACATGGGTGGACTATGGCTGACCCAAGTTCGCAGATGACTGCAAACTGGGTGCCATAATTGACTCTCCGGCTGACACAAGCATCCTCTAAAAGGGTCTCACAGAGACGGATAACTGGTGCCAGAGCCATGGCCTAAAGCTAAATGCCAAAAAGTGCATAGTCATCTCCTTTGGGAAAAACAAAGTGCCCACAAATTACTACATGGGGGTAATCCATTAAGTACGGAAGAAGTAATTAGGCACTTGGGGACCCAAGTAGATAGCAATCTCGCCTTTGACAATCACGTTGCCAAAGTGGTTAGAAAGACCTTCTATATAGCACACCAGGTCATTGTGCCCCTCTACTCATCACTTATCAGGCCCATAATTGAATACAATGCCCCATTTGGGATGTACCTTACCTGACACCTGCAGCAACTGGAAAGACCCCAAAAGTACCTCACCAAGAGGATCAAGGGGCTCAAACAGATGTCCTATGCAGTTCGGCTAAAGAAACTCCAGCTCTACTCAGTTGCGTACCACCTACTCAGAGGCGATCTGTGTCTGACGTATAAAACCATGTCCAACCCAGAATTAATGGACATGCTTCACCTTAGGAAATTCAAATCCTTTAGAGCTACACGCTTCAGGGACTTGAACCTCAGCATAGAAATAAATAGGACATGCTAGAGGGATAGATTCATATCCCAGAGGCTCCCCTCACTCTGGAACAAAATCCCAATCCATGTTAGGCAGAGTCTCTCACTGACCCTCTTCAAGAGAAATCTTGACTAGTGGATGGAAGATCGTAAGTTTACCCCTGGGATCTCTTCTGTGTCCCTGCTTGACAGAGGTACAGTAAACTAACCTTAAAAGAGCTACCTTCTGTGACCTACTATACAGAGGCACAGTCAACTAATCTAAAAGGGTGGCGAAAGCCAAACAAACTCTGGCTAGGCTTATAAATGCCCTAGGGCAGATAGCCTAGTATCAGCCTATGAACCTATGAACCTATGTAAGACACATTTTGGAGAAAGATCTATGAAGACCCCATAGAAGGTAACAAAAATGCTAAACGGATAGAAGTAGTAAAAGAAACAGTAAGCAGTTTAAATGTACAGGATATGAAATGGGATGAAGTAATGGTCAGAAAAAAAATGAAACAAAATTAAGAAAACCTCCTAAATGCAGTGCCTAACTTCTGGCTAAAAGTATTAACATTTTTACATGAAGACTTAGCCCTGAGTAATAGCTACTCATATGCGCACCCCAAACAGACACCAAACTGGTTAATAACAGGAAAAAAAAAACTTCTCTTTAAGAGTGAACTTGCAAGCTAACCTAAAACTATAGACCAATAGCTTGCCTTCTGACAGTGTATAAACTATACACTGGAATTAATGCTGATAAGAGTTCATAGTCATTTAGAAGAAAAGTCAATCATGGCAATAGAAAAAATGTGATAAAAGAAAGTCATATGGAACAAAGGATCATTTTCTGTTAAATAAAGTCATAATGGAGAACTGTATAAAAGGGGAAGAATCTAAGTATGGCATGGTTAGATTACAAAAAAAATCATTTGGCATTATTCCACATTCATGGTTAAAGGAATGCTTACAGATAAAGATACACCCTACAATGATCAATTACATTACAGTGATCATGAAACAGTGGCAAACTACTTTGCAGCTAAGCCATGACAGAGGACAAATTATTATATCAGGGATAAAAAATCAAAGGGGGGTATTCCAGGATCACTCTTTGTCAATGCTGCTCTTTTATCTTGCCCTTAACCCATTAAGCTTAGGGTTGCTACCCATCAGGAAATTTTTCTGAGAGTCAGGAAATCAGGTTCTCTGTCAAAAAATCCAGAAATCAAGCACTCTGTCAGGAAATCCAGTTATGGAGTGTACTTGAAATATAGTTTGAATCACTCTGAGACAGCTAATGCACTTCTGAAGTATTTCTTTAAATGTTTACTATTTCACTTGGATTTACTATCTGCATACAAATGCAGTGTAAAAACAATAACTGCTGTGGCTATGTTTTTGGACTTGTGGGGAGAGTGTATATAAGAGGAGTAAGGTGACCATAACTTTTTTTTTATTATTTTCCATCACTGTCAAACATCAACATTGCACACAATAAGTGGCTGTTTTGGTGGGAATGGGCAAGATGTGTGGGAAAAGATCATATCATTGGTACAGTGGCACAGAGGTGCCTTCTCGCAGTACTTCTCTCTGTCTGAGTTCTTGGCTATGTCTCCATCTGTGTGGAGTCTGTATTTCTTCCCTGTCTGTCTGTTTTACTAAAGTGTTCCTATTTTTAGAAAGCATGTTTTTTCTGCGTGCGTGTGTGTGTGTGTGTGTGTGTGTGTGTGTGTGTGTGTGTGTGTGTGTCTGTGTGTCTGTGTGTCTGTGTATGTAAAAAAGTAATATTGGTGAGTACATACATACATTTCCTGGGTAGTAAAAAAAATAAGGCATACAATGCATCATAGAACATCTAGAACCTCAAAGGTTCTGGCACACATCATTACAGGCTGTATATGTTGCTTAGTGGGGACCTAGTTTAAATATCAAAGGCACATAGATGCTATAGCTTCTGTTTGGCTGGGGACAGTGTGGTCATTATTTCTTTAACTTTACACAAAAATCGTAGGTGTGGACAGAATGTGACTGTAGCTTGTCTAGGGACAGTGCACCGTTTTGGAACAATATATTGGAAAGAATTGCTGTATTATTTTTTCAATTTTTTCACAACTGAAATCTGATATGTATACAGGTGGATACAGAGCTGATAGCCATGGGGCACAGCATATTTCAACATATTTGTTCTTCCATTTTCATCATAGTTTTACTTTATAGGGATACCCAGAAAGTGTTTATCTGAGTTCAGGCTAAGGAGACATGCTATGTCGATATATGACAACAGCAACTTTAAATATGACCATTTTCATTTGTGCTTTCATTTTTATCTCAAGGTAACACCATAGAGATATAAAAATCACTTTTTGTTTGGGAGTTGGGGAGTAGAAAGGGCAATCATCTCAGATATGGCTTATGTGCCCCGCATGCATTTTAGTATTAGTTTATGGATAATTACTATTTAGTTTTGTGGTAACTACTGTGTTGTCTGCCTTGGACATATCTTCCTTAAAGGAAAAAAAAAAGAAAAATAGAAAAATTCTTTTCCGAGTCATATATATATATATATATATATATATATATATATATATATATATATATAAATATATATAGGTCTACTTCATATGACTGAAATTTCATTTGACTGAAATTCATTTGACCGAGATGAAAACACTGACTGTTCAAAAGACTGAAAACTCATTTGACTGAAACTCATAACACTAACACATTAAAGTGAAAGGTATATGTCCTTTTCCCCACTGTAGTGCAACCCTGGAGTTAGTATATACAGTTAGGGTGTGTGTGGGGGGCACGTCCCCCCAAACTGGGGCGTGTGGGGGGCAAAGCCCCCCACACAGTTTAGGTAAATATTGTTTTCTGCAAAGAGTTATTCATTGCAGTTATAAATATCCATGTGTATGGTTTCAAATGTATAAAGTATGTGGGGTGCTACACCCCACACCCCCCAACTATATATACTAATTCCAGGATCGCACTACAGTGGGGAAAAGGGCATATACCAATGTGTCAGTGTTATCAGTTTCAGTCAAATGAATTTTCAGTCTTTTGAACTGTCAGTGTTTTGGTCTCAGTCAAATGAATTTCAGTCAAATGAAATTTAGGTCATATGAAGTAGACCTATATATATATATATATATATATATATATATATATATATATATATATATATATATATATATATATATATATATATATGTATATAAAGTCTTCTCATCTTTTGGTGGATGATTTAAAATGGTATTGTTCATCAGATGAGGAGCTTAAAGCACAAATGTAAGTGGTCAAAACTTTCTCAGATGATATATGAATGTCATTTGGTCTTCATAAATGTGCAAAAGCAACATTTAAAGCAGGAAAGCTGTAGCACCAAGAAAATATCTGTCTGGGACAGAAATATGATATAAAAGAACTTGAGCAAGAGGGAGTGTATAAATATTTGGGAAATGATGAAGGATCAACAATAACAATAAAACATTTGCATATGTGAACAAAACTCAGTAAAGAATATTTTAGAAGACTAAAATTAATGCTGAAAACAACCCTGACATCTAGGAACAAGCTGTAAACTGAATTGCTCCTTCTGTTCTAACTTACAGCTTTGGGGTGATTGACTGGTCCCAAAAGGTATTGGCTCAACGAAAAACAAAACAAATGAAGCAGCAAAACTGGATAGAAAATTTTCTTTACTGGATTCTGGTTTGTGCAAAACATTATTATTCCATGTGAAGGCGAAGGCCGAGGTACCAGAATCCAGTAAAGAAAATTTTCTATCCAGTTTTGCTGCTTCATTTGTTTTGTTTTTCGTTGAGACTTCGATTTGGATACTTGTGATCCAGAAGTGTTTTTTCTTGACCCAAAAGGTATTGGCTCAGATGGACAGGAAAACAAGAAGAATGCTTCATGCTTATCAAATATATAAAAATCATTGTGAACCAAGATTATATATTCCTTAGTCTGAAGGAGGTCTGGGCCTCCTCGAAACTGATTACATATATAGATATGCAATTTTAGGACTGCATACATAGTGAAAGTTTTGCAACCTCATATCCAAACATATTGAAAGTTTTGAAACCTGAAGAGACCAAATCTAAGATGACTTCCCTGCTTAGTTTAGCAGAAGCATATTGGTGTCAAGCAGGAATGGAAACCAAACCAGAAGTAGACAAAAACTCAGGCAATAACAATGTGTACCAAAACAAAAGAAGGAATATAGGAGAAGGATCAGATGAGAAGGCAAGAGATGTGGAAAAGGCATAAATATAGTTGCAAGTATAGAAAACTCATGGAACAACCTCATGTCGATCGGGATCTGACACAGGAATGGTTAAGGAGAGGTGAATTTAAATCAAAAGATGAAAGTCTAATATTAGCAGCCCAGGATAGTGGACTATGCACATGTTGGTTTACAATGTCCATTGAACATGTGGGATAAACAGACAAATGCAGGTTCTGTAAAATAGAACTGGAAGCAGTTGCACATCTTGTTGCTGGGTGTGATACACTAATGACAGAGAGCCTGTATACTGAAAGGCATAATAATGTGGCAAGATTGTTGCATTGGGGATTGTGCAGAGATTACAATACTGAAGTAGCTGAGAAGTATTGAAAACATGAGCCACAAATCATTATAAAGAATGATGAAGTTTATATTACATGGGATCACCCATTACCAACAGTCCAAAAAGTAGATGTGAGAAAACCAAATATAGTAGTCTGTGAAAAGAAGACAAAAGTAGCATTGATCACTGAAATTGCTATGCCCAGTGATTACAGTGTTTTACATACAGAGATACAAAATCATAAAATATCAGGATTTGCAAGCAGAAATAAGGGCAATGTGGAAGAAGGATACCCACACAGTTCCAATAGTAGTAGGACCAATGGGTCTCAAAAAAAAAAGAATTTAAAACAGCGTAAGAAACTTCTCTGTGTGGAAGATTTTCAGTCCATATATCTCTAGTTAATCACTGCATATTAATCAGATCAGACAATAGTAATAGAAGTAGTGAACTTAAACTCGTCTTAAGTGGTTCTGGGCATATTGCAGCTGCTGGGAAGAACACTTTTGACCAACATCAAATATTGAAACAATACTAATTTCACAAACTTTAATCAAACTTTTACTAAGGAATGGGGTCTATTCCTGTCATGGTATGAGAAACCCAAAACACTTGGAGAAATTAAACTAGAATGATAGTGGTCACCTGGGTCTGCACCAGCTATGTTCTTTTTGCTGAGTCATGTGCAATCACCAGAACTGTCTCACTGAGAAGAACAAAGGTAAAACTGTTGAAGATGACCAAGAAGGATTGCTGTTAGCCTCCATGGGCACCTCTTGGTGAGTGTGTGTGTGTGTGTGTGTGGGGGGGGGGGATCCTCATCTTCATTTTGGTGCAGTTATTGGTTATTTCTGAGGTGCACTGGCAGCTATACACATGCTCAGAAGCCCTGGAAAATCTCCTTGTATAGACCATAGAGTCATATAACCATCCATTATCAGCCACAGAGCCACCAAATTTAGGGCCTGTCCATGATGTCAGCCATGTCACAGACCAAGATTTTGTGGTGGACTCCTCTGGGTCAGTCAGATAGCCCTTCTGTGTCCCATCTTCTCCCACATCATGATGATTCCAATGTAGTGTGTAGCATCTCATACCTTTTTGCAGTCCAAATCTCTGCATAGTCAGTTGTACTCCCTCTATCTGTGTCCCTCCATCATTGCCCCTTTTATATCCATAACACCCTTTTCTGTTTCTCTCTGCATTTTATGTTTGTTTGTCTGCCACTGCTACTTTCCCTTTTCCACCCTTCTTTCCCACACATGCTCCTTGCTGTCATCCCCAGCCACACTTCATCAAAAGGAACACTGGCACCTGTCTCAAAAAATGCCATTATTCCCCTGTCTGCATTCCTTCAGGTTACACTCATGTGTGTTCCTCTTCCTGATCTTGTTGCATTACTGGCTTTCCTATCTTTCAGCCCCCCCCTCCACCCATTTTTTATAATGAAACTGAGTTAGCGCTTTGTGATCTGGACCTCTGTGGCTTGTCCACAGTTCCTGTGTTGCACTTAATTGCACTTGTGAATGTGCATAATCTTGGGCATGCCACCAGACTGTTCCTGCCATGTAGGTCACATTACTGCCTGTAGCATGGCCTCTTCCATACGGTTCACTAGCATGGCTACTTTTAGTAACATAGCTACATTAATTTTCTATGCTGCCATTTCCCAGAATGGCAGCGCATTACTGGTCCTAATATATAGCTTAGCATCATTAATCACTTTGTGCTAAAACATCTATAATATTTAGCTGGACTCATGGCACAGAGGGATACAGCCCTGACTCTGTCTCAGAAAGCCTATGTTTGATTAGTGGCACAGGTGCTGGAGGGAGAGGATAGGGGGATGGGACTGAGCAGCTGATACATGCCCACTCATCTTGAGGGGAAGGAAGCTGCTTTGGTTTGCTGCAATATTGAGTCACATGAGCTCCACCCAGCAAGTGGTATACTGCTTGGTCAGAATGTTACTCAAGTGGGTAGGTATGCATGTCCCTCCTGTAGGCAGCAATTGTGGAATTCACACACTCTTTAACAGCTAGAAGATCCTGCACTGGCATCCTCTATCTCTGCTCTGGCCCCAGGAGGCAAAGGTGGGTCTAGGAGATCCAATTAATGAGGAGAAGAGCTGGTGTTATCTCATGATCAGCTGCAGGGAAGGGGAGAAAAAAAATCTTTGATATTTAACACTCCATCTTGACATTGCAAATCTTTCTGAACGTACACAAAAAAATAAACATGACTTACAGCAAAAACATCTTTCCAGAATCCACTGCAGTGCATTCTAATGATTTTCTCCATTTTTCAGTAAATGTACATATCATTGTAAAATTATGTAGACATGTAACATGTAGCGTCATAGATTGTGACAACACCTACTGTTGTCAGTGGACACCAGGTGGGACCTTTGTTGTCACATGTGTGCAATCTGTAGCACCCGGCTCTTCAGGGAGCTAGGCAATGTCATAGGAACTATACATGATGGTGGCAGTCTCTCATGGAATGTTGGAGAAACAGACATATATATCATTAACAAACCCTTTTTCCCCATTTTCTACAAGGGCTCAGGGGGTCATGCCAACTGTCACCATCTCTCTTGATCCAGTGCCACTCTCTCTCTCTCTCACACACAATCCGTCCATCTCTTTGCTGGACACCATTGTTTCCTTTTGCTTTCTTCCTGTGTCCCAAATCGTCTTTGCCAGATGGCTCCTGCTTTTCTGCACATTTGCCTGAAACATGGTAATCTGTTCTCTTTGATCTTCTGTGCAATTGGAGCTACTTGGGCTTCTGCTCCAATGTCCTTACTTCTTTATCTGGCCGCAGTGTGTGTCCTACCACCCATCTGAGGCACTTCATCACCATCACCTCTAGCTTCCTCTACTGCTCTGTCTTTACTGCCCAAGTCTCGGTTCCATACAGTAGTACTGGTGGCACTATTGTTTTGTACACCTTAAATTTAAGCTTCCTTGGCATTCTTCTGCCGTAAACTACCTCTGTCACTCTGTGCAGTTGGCTGCAGCCCCTATGATTCTAGGTTTGACCTCCTTATTCAGACTTACCTTATCCTTATCAACCCCTTCCACATACTTGAAGCTGTTAACTGTTCCCCTATTTATCATTCTATCTCGATTTTCAGCTTTTTTCTAATTTTCCCATTTGCTGCTGTTACAACTGTCTTATCTATACTCAGTTTCATCCCATGTGCCTTCAGTTTTGCATTCCATTCCGTTATCATTTGTTGAACGTTTTGCTCAGAGTCTGCCTGTAATGCCACATCATCTGCATACAGCAGTTTTTTTTTATGTGTTTTCTCCAAACTGGTTGGTAATGTAGTCCATTACTATTATGAACAGCAGTGAGCTCAGAACTGAATCCTGATGTGTATGCACTCCCATTGGGAAACATTATGTGAATCTCAACACTGTTCATTCTTGTGTCATTGGGTGCTTGTAGATAGCCAACACTAATTCTACCCATGTTTCAGGGACTTTGACTATTGCAAGATTGCCCAAATCAGCTTTCTTGCAACCTTATCATATGCTTTCTCCAAGTCTAGGAATGCCCTTTTGGACTCATTGCTACTCTGTTGCTTAATCTCTACTAACTGTCTCACTGCGAACATTGTGTCAGTCATGCTGCATCCTGATCTCAATCAGAAATACTCATCTTGCTTTCTGTGGTTCTGCATATTCATTTATCAATCACTATCTCCAGAACTTTCATGCAGTGTGACAGGAGTTTGATACCTCTGTACTGCCCACAGTTTTGAATGTCCCCATTATTCTTGTACACTGGCACTATAATGTTTATTCTCCAGTCATCTAAGATATGTCTTTCTCTCCATACTGCCGTGACTATCTTTTGGAGCCATTTCTTCCCTAACTCACACAAAATCTTGATCATATCTGCTGTGACCTCATCTGAGCCTTCTGTTTTTCCTGACTTAATTTTCCTTAGTCCTGCTCTTCCTTCCTCTAGGGTTAGCTCCTCTTCCTCATTCATCATTGGCTTTGTCTGGGGCAGTACAGATTCTGTGGGGATTTCTTCACTCAGACGCTGCTGGAAGTGCTCCTTTTAATTGTCATTATATCCTGTAGATTAGTGAGCAAGTTTTTGCTGGCATCCTGTGTAAAAAGTGTCTGATAACTGTCGTCTTTGTCTTTCTGTCACATAAATGTATCATATCCAGAAATATACTGGGCATTCTACAGGCTGATACTTTTGATGTACCCATTATGTCCTGTTCATTTCTAAAAGATTAGTATAATAACAGCTATGCATATCTTGGTGTCCACTGGTAAAGGAAATCCACATATTCCTGCAGATGACAAGTGTGGAAGATGCATGCTGGCCAGTGACTGTTTGATATCTCTATCCACTTAAAGTGGTCATTCTGTTGCTGGTCAGTTAACTGGTGTTAGGTGACACACTGCCATTAATTTTCTCATTTGTGTTGCCTGCTGCTCTGCTGCTATACCACACTTCAAATTGGAAGTTAGCTGTGCTTATAAATATTAAGTGCTCCTGCTGTTCTGAACAGCTTTGCTTCTTCAGCTGAACAACATTCTGCATGCTGTTTTCTCTTATAGTGCCACACATCATTTTACATACTTTCTATGCATTACTGCAATGAGCAGAGACCTGCCTGTAGAGGAACACATTTGCATCTCATTATAACCCCATTAGATGGTGCATCTTCATTTACATGCTATTAGATGGTTGTCTGCATGCCCTTATTCCAGTACTGCTTTCCTCATTACTCTGAAACACTAACTCGTACTATAACTTGCAACAGGCCCATGATTGGTCACTTCCTGTACAGTGGCACACTGTGACATACACAATATGTCTATGAATCCCAACCTTTATATCTTCCTTGGGCAGTCTAGCTTCCGATTTCCTTGTCTTGTTTGCATATAACTTCAGCCTGTGCACTTAGACTCTAGAGATTTCTGTTAGACGCTTAAATGTTTGGAACATGTTCCTGTGCTGCCTTCTTGCTTCTAGGCATTACATAATTATAGTTGCATTTCTTTGTACATGGGTTTTGATAAAGACTGTGCACCATTTTTGCTGGCCTTTTCTATACTGCCTCTGTTCTGATTAAGGGCTGGTGAAACTGAGTTCTCCAGTACTGGATAAAATATTTCAAACTTTTTCTTATAATGTCTCTTTCTATGCATAGCAATACTTTGCCTGCTTTTTTGCTGCTTTATCACAATGTGTGTTTAATTTTGGACAATCTGAAAGGAGTACCTACACGTCCCTTTTTAGTTCTGTAGTTGCTATTGCTTTTAATCAAGCTTTGCACTCCTTTTACAGATGTTTGTTACACATATGTATCTGAATTACTTTGCATTCTTTCCAATGCATGTACACTACATTTAATTTAATGTTTTGAAGTCCTGTTTTATTCATTCTGCAACTTATTTATCCAGCCTGTTGTATGTTTATATCATCAGCAAAGTTATGCACCTCCCTCCAAACCATCTTCAAAGTCACTTATACAGACAATTATTGAAGAATACTGGCCTAAGAATTTAAAATGAACTGCATGGGTACTAATCTCTGTGAAACCCAACTTGTAATGGTCTTTAACCAGAGTGGGCTACCTTTATATGCTATCTGTACCTTTTTAACTAGTCAGTCTTGTACCTCTACTACTAGTGAATAACTCAATTCGTGCCTCACTATTTATTGGATTATCTAATGCTTTCACTTAATTTGCATATCATATCAGTCTCCTTTCTGGAACCTAAGTAGGCTGCATTTGCAGTTCCTTTTCTTAAGTTTTTTTTTTGTTACTCCCATATGAAAGGAACTTTATTTTCTGAAATAGTATTTCAGCAGATTATTTTTCAATCTAATGCCCAATATACAAAAATCAATCCCATTTTATACAAAATCATGAAATCAATGAACATTTTCCATCAATCTCTGCAACATCAGAATAATTTGCTCTTAAAGACAAAATCCACTCACACCAACCTGATAAAACACACACAACTATTTATGTATTTATTTATCCTTTTTTGACCAGGTTAGTCCCACTAGGCTATTTTCAGGAGAGACCCAAGGTGGTGTTTGTATTGACTAGGGAACATTTGGCCAGGACACAATGGGATTTCCCTTGCTCTTTTCGATAGGTGCCATGGGATCTTTTACATCCACCTGAGCTATCACCAACTCAAGCAGATATTGCCTTGGTTTAATAAACAAAACTATTTAAAACACATATTTTTACCTCAATAAATAACATTTATGAAAATGTTAAGCAGGGCACTTACAAAACTATCTTCCAAGACAATTCATTATTAAGCTTCTTAGGGTACAAAAAGTTTCATACTTTAATAGAAAATTAGCTTCACAAGCTGTTCTTTTTTATTTTACTGTTTGCAAATGACTCTCTTTGTAAATTTATACATAATAGCAAATTTAAGTTGTTTAAGATCACAATTACGATGCCTTAAGAAGATGCTTTGTCACATCACATCCTTGCAATTGTTTATGCCTTATGCTCTGAAAGTTCTTAAGTACCCTTAAATGAAATCTGTCTAATAATCTGTTCTATATACCAGTGGGAGGAACATAAGAACATCTTAATACATCAATCCCACTCACTGACTTACAGAAGTTGTGCCTCAATGGCATAAACTTTTTAGAATCAGTCTCAAACTCAGTACCACAAATTATATATTCAAATACAGAGCAGCTCTGGTAGGTAAATATTCCCATTTTTTTTTTTTTTTTTTGCTGAATTAACCTTGCTGGCACTGAATAGTTAGCAAGGATATGATTCTTTCTAAATGAAATACTAATCCTGTCTGGGAGAAGCCTTAGGGGTGACCAATATTCACTATTTTTCTAAAATGCAGGTTGTAACAACATATCATGTAATTTCCAATACAAGTTACTGTTCACTTTTCCAATTTAATTGCTAGACCGTGAGCTCTAACTATTCTTTGATATGCTATAACTCCTGTTACAGTTCTATTTCTCAACTCTCAAAGTGTTTCTCCAAGTGATACAGGATTTCTGGGCTCTAAAAATATGCTATAAGATAGTGCTGCCTTTAACAAGCCATCTACTTTCTGTGTAATCTAGACTGAATTTTTCCCCCTCAGTACACAGTTCTGCATCTAGAAAATGAACTACTTCCCTTCTCACTAATTCTGTAATCTCTAAATCTTTTTATGCTCACGTTGTGCAGGAAGTCTTTTTACCCACAATTTAACTGCCTGAAAAAATGAAAAGCAAGTCATCAGTAAACTGCTAATGCAGACAAACCTTTTGAAAGAAATGGGAATACAAATAAAATCATTTCAGAAAACCATTGTCAGAGTTATATATTGATGAGGAAATGTTGATACTCTTTTTTTGTCCTATAACTGCAAGTTCCACTTTCCAATGAACACATTACAATTCACGAAAAGGGAGAACTGCGAAACCTAGTTAAAACTTCTGTTTGCATTTTAAATACACAAAGCACCTCTTGTAGCTTCTACAACCAAATCATTATTTGTTTTATTTGAATTGGTTAACCAGTGTAGAGCACTGATCACAATGGGCCATTTTCAGTCTCAGCCCAGGGATATTTTCATTTCTTTCACATGCAGGTATATGAAATGCAAGTCAAAAACAGACACAATGCAAAGCAAAGTAATGGGAATATATGCATTAATATTGACAACTTAAAATATCGAAACCCCAAATGTCCAAAACTCAAAATATTGAAAACCTATTTAATGTAGGTGAACAAGCAAATCTTTCACCTCCCCCTCATTTGGGAGCATGCATCCCACCCACACTCTACTAATTCTATATACCAACTCTGGGATCACACGACAACAAACGCATGGCAAATTCCCATTAACAATATTATGAGTTTTCATTTAAACTACTGGAACTCATGGAAACTATACTACTTTGGTTTGTTGTTAACTTATTATGATGAATGTGTGGTGCATAAAAGTTATGTACTCACCATAACTATGCATCTGTGTTGCCCATTTTCATTCTTCCTCAATGCATAGGTCTCAGATCCAAGCCTCAGATCCGACTCAGTTGCTTTTCTCTAGATTCTTGGATCTGAATCTTGAGCTTCTCACTTTACCCATAATGCCCCTAACCACTGCATTACCTCAGATCAAGTTTGCTGTTAATATATATCAATCTAAAATATAAATTACAATAAGAACGTAAATAGTATAGTTGTAGAATAGGGGCTCAAACAGGAAATATGGTTCCTAGCAAACAACTTTATCAGGTCACTCACAAAGGCATGAATAGGGGAATGGGGGAAGGGAAGTTGAGGAAAAATGGAAATGGACAACACAGATGCATAGTTATGGTGAGTACATAACTTTTATATCTAATGTTGCCATTTTTATTCATTCCTCAACTAGTGGGACAGCGCTCCCAGCTACAATAACCTTGGGTGGCCCTCATGGATGGCTGTTCCAGAGAACCATAAAACCAAATGCAGCCCTGTTTTTGGAGATGGAATCCAAATTTTAATGAGCAATAACTGTATTAGCATTGGACTGAGTGGCTGCTGTATAAATATCATCAATGGGAGCTCTGGCTCAAAAAGCAGCTGACTTAGCCATTGACCTAGTTGAGTGTGCTTTTGAATGTTTTGGCAAGGTTAAAACTCTCAAAGAATAAATATAAGAAATACAATCTGCTATACATTCGGATAAGGTAGGTTTGAATATTGCTTTTGCCAATTTGTTACTGGAAAAGGAAAACAAACAATTGCTCAGTTTCTCTAAATTCTTTTGTCCTATAAGGATAAAAGCACAGTTGCCTACGTACATTTAAAAGGCGAAGCCTGTTTTCTCCTTTGTTGTCAAATTTAGGACAGAAAACTGGCAAACTGATCACTTTACCGATGTTTGTTTCAGAGGCAACTTTGGGTAAAAAGAAAGAAAGGATTAGTACATAAAGTAACCCTATCTTTATGGAAAATCAAATAAGGCAGTTTTGAAGAGAGTGCTTGAAGTTCAGAAACTTGCTTCACAGAAGTTATAGCCACAAGAAAGACTGTTTTCCAAGAAAGAAATTTGCAATCCGACTAGCTGAGGGCTCAAATGGAGATTGTACTAAACTCTGTAGGACAACATTAAGATCCCAAGGTGGAGCAGGATCCTTTATCAGAAATCTAAGTAAAAAGGTACCTTTAAGGAATGCTTTACATAACCAGGATGAAGGTAAAGGGGAAGCATTATCTCTGATGAGTTAGTCAGAGATAACTTTGATGGTGGAGAAACTGGCACCACTTTGAAAAATAGAAGCAAAAAAATCTAAAACAGTAAAGACTGGAGCTGTGAAAGGATCCAAATCCCTCTACTGTGCACAAAAGGAAAATCTATTCCATTTACTCTTGTAAATCTTTCTTGTAGAGGGTTTCTGATATGAAAATAAAATTTGGCGAACAAGAAAGGAAAGTCTGGAATGTCTAGCAATCATTGGAATTGGAGAAACCATGCAGTCAATCTTAGACCTGCAATGTCCAGATGACTCATCCCTAATGGGTGTGATAGTAGATCTGGAATAGGGTCCAGTGTCCAAGGAGGACATATTAGGTGAAACCATAGGAAGTGGAGCTAAACTTGCTGAGGCCAGAAGGAGGCAATGAGGATTAACTTGCTCTTCAACTGGAGTGTTTTCTGGAGGAATTTGGGGATGAGAGGTAGGGTAGGATAAGCGTATTGGAGATGGGAGGGCCAAATGGACTAGAGCATCTCTCAGTGACTGCCCCAAAGGGGGAATTATGGCAAAAAACCTGATGCACTTGTAGTTGAGAGGTATGACACATAGGTCACAGTAAGGTTGACCCCATTTGTGGAAGAACATTTTTGTCACTGTATGATTGAGAAAAACTCATGAGGCATCAGGTTAGTCCTGCTGAGCTTGTTGGCTAGAATCTTGGATTTTTCTGGTATATGCATTGCTACAAGAAAATGGTTGGAGGAGATTGCCCACTGCCAGACTCTCATTGCCTCTTGACAAAGAGGGTAAGATCTAATTCCCCCTTGTTCGTTGATGTACCATACTACTGAAAATATTATCTATTTGGATAGCAATTGTCCCAAGAGGAAGAGAGCTCTGAAAGACCTGCAATGCTAAAAGACCACTTTCATCTCCAAGATGTTTACATGCAATTTGGTCTCTTCTGAGGACCATATGCCTTGAACAGTCCATCCCAGAAATACCCCCTACCCCAACTGGGAGGTATCCCTGCTCAATGTGGCTTTTGGGAGAAAGGATAAAAGGACATCCCTGGCGGTTGTCAAAGAATGGAACATTGTACTGCTAGAGTCCATTGGAAGATGCATGTGAAGGCATGTGGTAGGTATCAAGGTAACTGCTGCAGCCATCAAGCCTAAGGCTTGAACAACCATTTTTGCTGGGGGACAGGAGTGAGAAAGAATCTGTCTGACATGCAATCACAAGGTAAGAATTTGGTTTTGTGGTAACAGAGCAAGATGATTGACTGCATCTAGGCAAGCCCATATAAACTCGAAAACTTGAACTAGTTGAAGATGAGACTTTGAAAGATCATTTGTAATCCCCAGGTATTGAGATGATTGGAGTAAATAATCCTTGGCTTTTACTAGGAGATGCCTGGTTTGTGCAGTGAGGGTCAGTTGTCCAGATAAGGAAGCACCCTGGATCCATGCAGTCTGAGATTAGCTGCTACCACTGCCATGCATTTGTTGAACATCCTGGGGGCTGTGGTGATACTGAAGGGCAGGGCTCTGAACTGGTAATGACTGGCTCACTGTCTGAAGTGTAGATATCTTCAAGAGTGCCTGTTCATTTTGATGTGACAGTATGCTTCCTAAAGATCTGTAGAGCACATTCAGTCATCCTTCTTTAATAGAGTCAGAATGGACTTAACCATGACCACCCAGAGTTCTTTACAAACTGATTCAGATAACTGAGATCTAAAATAGGTTGCAGGTCTCCTGTTTTATTTGGCCCTAAAAGGAACCTTGATTAAATTCCAGATCCTCTGTAGTCTGGTGGGACCCCTTGGATGACCTTTTTGTATAGCAGTTTTTAAATCTCTAGAGCTACTAACATCAACTGATTAGGTGGAACATTGAGGAGATGTTTTTTCATTCAGGAAACTTGTAAAAAGGGAATGAAATATCCTCTTGATATGATGCTTTGCACCTACTTATCTTTTGTGACGGCTGTCCAGGCATCTTTGGGTGCACCAAGGATTTTATCTGGATGCCAAGGAATCAGTTCTGCAGTATCCAGCTCCTTCCATGCCCAGCAGGAGATAAGATCTATAAGTTCATCTGCTGGGGGGGGGAGGGGGGGCAATGCAAGACATATTTGGGCCAGACCTTAAGGCTTCTATGAACAGTGATTCTTCCTGGGAAGGGGTTTCAGAGGGCTAACCACCTTTCTGATGTAGGATCTCTAGAATGTCTCCAAAGGAGACATCTTCTGGTGTTGATCTATTGGACCCTTCATCTTCATCAAAATCAGCTTCTTCAGTTAAAGATTCCTGAGGGAAATCTAAATGCCTCCTTTTGTACAATCTCTCCTGGGGAACCTCTTCAGTGGGGTGCTCTGGAGAAGCACTGGAAGACCAAAAGCACCCAAGAGGATGGCAGAAACCACTGACTCCACTGAAACCAAACAACACTGCTGCTAACAGTTAGAAATGAACTGAGCCACAATGAGGAAATGTAGCTGAAACATTAATAACAAATATGTGGATTACCACTATGTTTCAGTCTATTTCTACTGAAAGGATATAATAACCCCACTGCCTTGTCTTGAATGAAAGGATTACCTTTGCCTTAATTTGGACCATTATTTTTCTGATTGCTTTCCCCTGCTTCTTTCACCCTAAATGCAAATTGGAGTTTATTTTTGCATTTTTGTACTTCCTTACATATCCTAAAATGCTATTTTACCTAACTTCAGATGTCACCTCGTATGAGGACTGCCATGCTTTTCTTCTTTCTTTCTGAGTTGTATATGCATTCCCTATAAACATTGGCTGCTTCTAATGACAGCTTCTTTCAATAATTGTTATTGCAAACCATACATTTCAACCCTTGAGCACAAAAAAAAAAAAAAAAAAAAAATATGAAGATGGCCATTTAAAAATCATAGCAGAGGACCAGAAAGATGAGCACATTATTATTTTGTACATATTAGGGCTTCCAAAAAGAGATAAAAACTTTCATATAATTAACATTAAGGCATCTTGCAAACACTTAGTTCTGTTATTTAGTAATGAATGTTCTTTTAAATGGGTCTAAAGTCTTGAAGAAAATTAATATGTACAAATCACAGTGCTATACCTAAATCACAGTATTTGAGAAGTATGTTCCACTCTATTTTATTTTATGTGTGCAAGAGTTCTCTTAGGGCACCATTTCATTTTATCAAAGCCTGCTTTTCTGAAATTCAGACACCTTGTCTTTACGTTAACAATTTGAAATGTCCGGACCCACTAGACTGAAATACAGAGACTGAATGGCTGAAAGATTGGTCTTACTTATACTAAGTCTGAGATGTCATAAAAAAGAAGCTTTAATTAGAAGAGCAATTTTTGAGATTCGTTCTTCTCCTGTGTTTTCAGTCTTTTTTTTTGGCTTGTCAGCAC
The DNA here is from genome assembly GCF_019279795.1 of Protopterus annectens. Lineage (NCBI taxonomy): Eukaryota > Metazoa > Chordata > Ceratodontiformes > Protopteridae > Protopterus > Protopterus annectens. The sequence continues at coordinate 852,186,869 of NC_056735.1, read as the reverse complement.
TCATCATTTTGAGTGACAACATTTAAATTTGGACTATAAAATCCAGTTTAAAGCATCGAACTGAATAAATGCCAGTAATGTAAAGATTTATTTATCCTGAATAGTTTGTCATTTACAGTTTTCTAGTAACACTTATGGTTCCAGAGATATGAATATTTGTTTGAACTGTAAGGTGATAACTTCATGATTTAATAAAGGCTCAAGCCACACCCACTGGGAGTTAACAGTACTCACTCAAAAAGAGCTGTACAGGAGTGAAAGAGTTAAGCTGATTATGAACATCATGGGCAGGATTCACGAAGCCTCTGTGTAAGAGTTATAACTCATACACGGAGGCTGCAGTTAAACGGAGTGATGTCAGCATGCTCTGCATATTCATGAGAGCATGCTGAATCACACTTAAGGCCAACACGGTCCGTGTAAGACAGTAGGGGGCGTGTCCGTAGGCCGAGCCCTGTAAGCGGACACGCCCCCAGAAGAGGAAAAGTACCCAAAGTAAACACCCACGACAGAGTCCACGGAAATGTGAATAAACAGAACACAACACATGCCCCCACAGACTATGAACAGAAAACATATAAATAAACACGTTTTATTTTTTTTTTTTAAAATGTAAAAATGTTTAACCGTGAGTGCGCTCGTTTGCGCGGGCGTGCCCGTAGCACAGCTACAGTTAGCAGTCAGTGGGAAAACATATAAGAACTAAATATGCAAAATAAGCCAGGAAGCAATAGCGTAGCAGTAGAGATGTTGGCTGAAGAGCAGGCATTCATGGTTCGAGACCCCACAACACCAATTTTTTTTTTAGCAAAATAAGCAGGAAACAAGTCCCTGACAAATATGTACACATAAAACCACAATTTATGTAAAATGTAATGAAATAGCCCATTTATATTGAAGAAATGTGAGGTAACAAAACAATAAAAAATGCCAGATGTGCTCATAGCTGAGCTACAGTTTAACAGAGTGAGTGCATCTGCCCGTAGATGAGCAGTGGTTTAACTGGTGCAAAATGAGTGCCCGTAGCTGAGCAGTGGTCTAACACGCTAAATCTATGTGCCCCTAACTGAGCTGAGCGTAATATGCGTGCTGATAGCCAAATGAGGCTTAAACCTGCGTACCCCGTTTGCGCGGAGCTGCGCACCGTGCAAACAAGCTAACCGACGGGCAACGTTGAGCAAGCCGTATCAAAACTGCCTTTACACAGACACACCCCTCAGCATGTCTAGACAGTCATGAAAAATAAAAAGCAGTGGCCAGGTTCGAACCCAGGATACCATACACCATAGTCAAGGTGCAGAACCACTAAGCCATGACAGCAGTACCTTTAAATGCAATAATAGCTAATTTATAGGAATGAATACAGACTGCAGACAATGCAGGTTTACTGAAGTTGATACAATTCCAAAATGGCCAATCACAGATATGTGTGGGAAAAACGGACTATATAAGCCCCATAGGCGGGAATACACAACATAAACGATTGTAGAACTGACCTGCAGGCAGAATGACAGGAGTAGGAGAGGGTAGTTGCTTTCGAGCACAGAGGTGGGGTGTTGAGGAGTCCAGGTACATGGTCTGGCTCCTAGTCCATAATCATGAGGCCCAACTCATGCAGGGCCAGGTCCTCTGGGGAGCATACAGGGCCGAGGCGTGGGACCGGTTGGCTCATGATCTCACCAGTGCCACAGGGATTCCAAGGACTGGTGAGCAGGTCCGTCACCACCATGCGGACCTGAAGAGACGCAAGCAGGACCAACTGAACCTTTGGATACAGGAGGCCCGGCAAACACCCAATGCCCCACTACTGAGTAAGTAACATTTAATTATGTATGCAAGAAATTAAACTAGCTGATATTATGGAGATGTGTATTCCAATATTACTTCATTTATATTATAGCTGCAGGTGTCCGTTCTGCGAACCGCAGAGCCTATGGCGATAGGCTGGTGCGGTTGCGCCACCAGGCAGGTCAGTAATCCACTACCAGTAACTGTAAAGAAATATAAAAGTATGACAGTCAGCAAAAGAGTGCAGTGTAGTCAGTAAGGAATAAAATGTGCAAGTAACAGTGTGAAAGTGTCTGCAAGTATTGCTTGATTACAAAAGTGTGTTTCAACCTGTAAGTTAAACCGAAAAATGAAACTGTCTGACATATATTCTGAAATAAAAATGCCCTACCTGTAAGAAAATAGTACACAACCTGCAGCAGGCTGAAAAGTATAGCTGCAGAAGATGATGAAATCACATGTGTGAAATATATCCCTGTGGAAATACTGAAACATGACAGAAGTGAGACTGCTGGAAAGGATTGTAATAACTACAGGTAAAACATGTCAATAAAGCCTAGAAGTAAGTACCATCCTGAATAGTAAAATGAAAGCATCCTGAATAGTAAAATGAAAGCAAGTGAGAGAGTGTGAGAAAGTGTCATGAATCCAGCAATACAGTAGTAATAACCCCTGAATAAAGTATACTGCAGTCAAGACAGAATGAAATGCATGTGAGATTCAAAACCAAACAGCGAAATCTGTTCAAAGTGTTGCTGCATCTGGAATGTGTATCCCAAAATCTGGATATGTTGCTCTCAGTCTGCAATATGCAGATAGGATGATTGTCTGATATACCAAACATCCACACTTGTCTACAGATATATAAAGCAAATGTAGCAGGATGATGTAGCTGAACAAAGCTAGATATGAATGTGTATGAAGAACAGTAAAATGTATATTGATGTTGCAGTAACAGTCCTATCACCAAGTTGAAATAGTTATCATATAGGAAACTGTAGTTAGAACAGTAGTGTGTATATAACTGTAGCCATTAGAAATGTACAGCATATGTATTGTTATTCGAAGGTGTTAATATTACTTTCTTTACCCTACCCTATAACCACATATAACCCATTCCACGTGAAAATGGTATGAGCAATCACAATTAACACCCCTGGACGTTTGTCCTGTTGGGTCATATATATTTGCATGTCCGTTGATGCATCTGCCCTGTTCATACATCCACACCTGATGGCCTGTTGCCATCAATTAACCCTGCATGTTGTTCGACTGTGTATTTCTGTTCAAATTATGCATGTGTTATGCACACTGTTCAATGGTGTGAATATCTGGGTGTTTGGTTAATGGGAATACTAATGCAAGCTGTTACAACTAATTGTGAATGGTATTATATGTCACTAACCCAAACTGTCATGACATAATGCAAAACATAGGACGACAGGGAAGGCGGGTTCCAGCGGACCCACCACTCCCACCTCATCTGGCGAGTGCACCTGGCACTAGTGCCGAGTCTGGACCCTCCTCCGGTGGCCCTGTGCCACCTGCGGGTGGAAGCGCTGCAGGGGATGGGGATCGCCCCCCCTCTGCAAGTGTGGCCGGAGGAGAACCACCACTCACCCTCCGTAGCGTCCGGACTGTGGTGCGTAGGGAGATTCGGGACTCTGTTCTCGAGCCCCTACGCCAGCTCGAGGCATGGGTGGCGCAACTAATGGGCATGCCTGTTGCTCGGCCTACACAGCCCCCAGCACAGCCCCGTCCTGGGCAGTGAAGGAACAGTGGCAACTGCCTATGGGTAGGGATATCAGTTCCACTGTTGCCATCTGTGGGCTCATGGGCTCTGGATATCCAAACCTCCGTCCCCGTCAATTGTGTAACCCCCCCACACGTGTCATACACCGCCCCTGTATGCATCTTGTTTGTCTTGTCTGTTTACCTACCCAACCTACCTACCCAGCTGTACCGACTTCCTTCACCTGACATACCACTCTCACCTGAAAAAAAAAAAAAAAAAAAAGGGCACTCTGTACCCACAAAAAAATTACGCCCCATACATAGCTGCCCATTCCGCACACATGTCTGCTGGACATGGAACCTATCAATTACAACTGGCTGTACAACAAGTATTATTGTTGTCCTGACACCTCTCTCAGGGGTGGAAGGTTTCAAATGTCACACCAAATTACATACATATGCACAGCTGTTGCTGATGAAGAAATGGGCAGCTATGGGCCTTACCTACATCCCTCCTGCACATCCCAAGCTTGTTTCCCTACTGTCTTACCCTCTTTGTGACCCCTTTTTCACCACTTTCCTTTGTGACCCCTTTTTCACCACTTTCCTGTCTCCCCATTTCCTTTTCTTTTAAAGAAAACAGAGCGGGTGTGCGCCAGAGTAAGCACCGTTAAGCGGTAGTAAGCGGGTGTGTGCTTGTGTGCGCAGAGCTAACCGCCAGTGCGAATGCGTGAGCTCCGCGCAAACCAGCGCTAACCCGGTTACAACTGCTTAAAAGTGCCTTAGTCACTTTGATTGAGAGTTCCTGTACTCAGTTCAAAAGCAAAATAAATTCTCACTGTCATTCCCGATCCCATGACCTTGGAAACACTAGTCTGTACGACCTACCACTAAGCCATGACTCTTATACAAAAACCTTGTGCTAAAATAAATATAACATGTAATAGTAGGGATGAATGTAAAGGGAATATAGGATGTGTAGTACACAAAGCATGTCATTTAAAATTACTGTCAAAACTACTGGATTTCCATAATAGTAGTGTGTGAACAGAAACAGCCATGCTAGTTGGCAGCTTGTAGATAATAAGGTCAGTTAAAGTACATATATAAATGTATGTATATGTACATATATATATAGAAATATATATCTATATATAGTTGTAGGAGTCAATGTGCATACACACTTGCTACAGGAAACATGAGAGAGAAATGGAGAAATGTGAATATACAACACAGCCTGAATCATGAGAGAGATACTAACCTTTACACTCACAGAACACTGTCCACAGCATACCAGCATGGTCCCCGCCCTCACAATCTGAAAGGGCAACGCCTATCCCACATACCCTTTTATAGCACTGACCTGAAATCACAGTGAGAACTGCAATCAGTACTCAACTGGCTGTATGCAATTAGCAAATGCTGGCTTACAATTGGTGCAGAGGCCAGCACATGGACCTATGCAGATACCTACAAAAGCATCCAGTGCTAACACTCCCCACATGCAATACATTCATTGCATTGTCTGTAAGGAGAGAGAGAGAGAGAGAGAGAGAGAGAGAGAGAGAGAGAGAGAGAGAGAGAGAGAGAGAGAGAGAGAGAGAGAGAGAGAGAGAGAGAGAGAGAGAGAGAGAGAGAGAGAGAGAGAGAGAGAGAGAGAGAGAGAGAGAGAGAGAGAGAGAGAGAGAGAGAGAGAGAGAGAGAGAGAGAGAGAGAGAGAGAGAGAGAGAGAGAGAGAGAGAGAGAGAGAGAGAGAGAGAGAGCAAAAAAAAAAAAAAAAAAAAAAAGATTAGACACTGTGACTCTGTCACCCGAAGCTGTCAGCACTGACAGTAGCAGCAGCAAGCAGAAGCTGTGGTAACGCAACCAGCTGCGACAAACACAGGTAATGCAAAGTAGCAGGTTAATAGTGTGCATACTGTGAACCCTCCAAATGTGTCATAGGTCTGTATCCATAGGTATGTCCATGTGATATGTTGTGTGTACGTAGTTCCACCAAAAGGGGATGACCATACATTACATGTCAATCAGTCTTAGGCCATGATCCTGGCAGCAGTTGTCTGTGCATTGGCCCAGCAATGGCTGTAGTGACTGCTTTGAAAGGTCAGCCAGGTTCAAAAGTCAGGATCAGCCATCCCAAAGGCACACTGGCTGGGAACAAGTGTCTGCAGGTACCCGATGTCACTGCATATGCATCCCATACTGCATAATTCCATAGCTTAGCAGACCAGGCCCGTTATGCATATGATGTGGTAATTCCCAGGGTCAGTCGAGGTGCCCCCTTAGTGGTGTGGGACCACTGTTGCTGTATGCCAATGTCCAGGTACATATCCTGTAGTACGGCCAAGATAAATTATCAGTGTTATATGCGGTTGTATGTCCTCTCAAGTGCCTGTAGCACACATCCAGGGATACCACGAGGTCACAGTGATGCTGTGTGTTCTTCTCTGCTGAGGGCGGCCCTCACCTGGACATGTGAGATGATATGGAGGTTACATCCAGCTGTGATAAATATTTCAACTGGTGGGGGAGAAGGAGGGGGGATATGTGCACTGAACATGTCTGCAAGATTGTTGCCAATATCCGTGTGTTTGTTGAATGTTAAGTAGGTGTGTATCTGCAAGATTGTTGCCAATATCCGTGTGTTTGTTGAATGTTAAGTAGGTGTGTATTAACACAGAGCATATCTGAGGCATGTGGTCCATATGTGTAACATAACTGAAGAAGGCCTTGTGGTCATCCATAGTGTTTGTGTCCATTTCCCTCCCAGAGTAGGCCGTGTCCATTGTTATGACGGACCGTAGCGTAGTACCAGTGCTGACCACAGATGCCTTCCCTTAATGTGAATGTGCTCTGTCCTGCTGTAGCCTCCTGCTATTGTTATACAATCTGCCTCTGTCTGGGGTCCACAGGACAGGATGCCTAACCTTTGTGCATAGGGTCTGGGTTAGAAATGTGTGTGCAAGTTCCATGCAATCTGTGGCATGTCCATGGTAAGCATTTGCAAAGGGGTCAGCAGTGTGGCTTGTGGCTTCCACTGGCCCAGTGTGCTGCATGGATACCATCTCAGTTCCAGCAAGTGAATAACTGTCTAATCACATACATATCAAAGTAGTCTACTGTGCTGGTGGCGGTGGTGGGATATGTATATCCAGGCCGAGTAACTTCTGTCCACATCACAGTAGTGGACAGTGTCCCACATACAGTACCTTGGGATGAACCCCAGAGTGAGGTTGTGCATTGCACCTGTCAGTGTGTGCTGACCGATGGGGCATGCTACTATGTTGTGTGGAATGTGGCAGGTATTGTTGCACAGGTGTTGGCTGAGCACTGATATCTGGCCATGTACCTGTTTATCCACCACAACACACACACATGCAACATATGGGAGTAGTAGTATATCACTACATGAGTATCATGTATAGTATGTGTGCCATATATTGCTGACATGGTCTGCTGATATCCTGTTTGTGTTCTCTTCCAGGAGATGGCGCGACGACAGCGTATGGTATGTGTACCATATATTGCTGACATGGTCTGCTGATATCCTGTTTGTGTTCTCTTCCAGGAGATGGCGACAACGTAACCCGCCCACTCTGTGGCGGAAGATGAGAGATCCACCAGAGCCTGGTGCGGGAGTATGACATCCTGTTTTCCGCACCAGTCAGAATCAACAGGAGAGGGCCGCACTGTGGCAAGACCTTGTCCGTAGGGTAAATGATATTGGCACGCATAACAGGACAGATGAGCAGGTACGACATCACTGCAGTGATTTAATCCGAAGTGTCCGCAGCGTGCATCAGATATCCACAGGCAACAGGTCACCACAGGAGGTGGGGTGGCCACATCCCCCTCACCAGACTGGAGGGGCTACTCCTAAGTGTTGTGGCTCCAGCCCCGGAACACCAACAGCAGTACATCTGCATTATGATGGAGGCTGGTTCCACACAGCAGCACGACATGGAGCGTGCAGGTAATATGCCATATGTACACTTGACTGCTCTGTACACTGTATCATATGCAATATCAATGGTACAGTTGTGCCCACTGACATTAATCTCATCATTTCTGCAGGTCCCTCCAGGGTTACAGCAAGGCAGGCCATCCATGCTGGTGAGTGTGTTTAACATAACCTATAATAGTCCTGATAATGCTAGTAACAGTAGTGTAACTCAGTAGTGCTCTGTGTGTATACTGCGGGGTGTGCATGTGTGCCTGTGTCCACGTGTGCATCTGTGCATGTGTGCCTGTGTCCACGTGTCCATGTGTGCATGTGTGCCTGTGTCCATGTGTCCATGTGTGCATGTGTACACGTGACCACGTGTGCATGTGTGCATGTGCCCATGTGTGCATGTGACCACATGTGCCTGTGTGCCTGTGTGCATGTGTGCCTGTGTGCATGTGTCCACGTGTGCATGTCTGCATGTGTGCCTGTGTCCATGTGTGCATGTGTGCCTGTGTCCATGTGTGCATGTGTGCATGTGTCCATGTGTGCATGTGTGCATAAGTGCATCACTGGTAACAATGTCTGGAGACTGTAAACTGTGTTTCCTGTCTTCCTCCCACAGGTTCTGGGGTTGCTCTGGTGACCTGCAGCAGGGAACCTGAATCCTCTGCCATGGCTACTGGTAATGATGATATTTGTGTAATGGTACAGGAAGGTGTGTCAGGGTCTGCCATTGGTCAGCCAATTGACAGTACACAGCTGTCAACCCCATCATTGCGCACAGTCATCCTGCCTGTACATCCTTTGTCACCATTGTCCCTAGGTGATGGACAGGATACAGCGGGCATAGACCAGGGTAATGTGGTACCTGTGGCACATGCATCCCCAGACAGCAGCCATGGGCAGGGTCCTCCGATGGCCATGGGCAGGGTCCTCCGATGGTACCACACAGACAGTTGCCCATGGGTTCTCGTGGGTGCATCCGTGCGCGTACTGCCTCTGGCCGACGTGCCCAAAGAGGTCTGTCAACCTCAGCTATGTTTTGGACTGTCATGCAGGCACAGTCACGTATGGAAAGGTACACCAGACAGGGTCTGAGGGAGCTGAGAGCATGTCGCACAGCCATGACAGACAGTATGCATGACATTGCAGATGCTATCCGTAACTTCACCAATGTCATAGACAGACGTTGTGGGGACATATTACAGCAGTTCCACAACCAGATGTCCATGAGCCAGGGCAATGGTGGGCGTTTGCGGCATCGACATGGCCATATGCCGGCAGCAGCAGCAGCAGCTGGCAGTCGGCGCAGATGACAACAGGCTCGCGCATGCCCCCATAGTGCCAGCAGCAGCCCCAGCAATGCTGGGTCTGTGCTGTCATCGGAATGCCCCAGAAGACCACGTGCACGTGGCTCTGGACAGTCCCAACAGGGACTTGTGTCCAGTCAACACACTCCCGCTTCTGATGACAGTACCCAGTCTGGCTTTGTACTGGATACGGTCCATAGCACCCCTGCCAGGCACAGGTACCATGTCTGTGCACACAGACACTGATCTGTATGGCCTGCCAGGTGCAGTCTGTGGCTGACCACAAACCCCTGTATATGGCAGCCATGATGTGGAACTGTGTGCGTGCATACACACATGCGAAATGTTAACACCTAGGGCAACCACATACATGCACACACTGCACCAACACTGCCCCACCCTGTACTGCTGCCCCTCACCAACACACATACACACACATGTCAATTGGTGGTATCAGTGGCTGACTCAGGCATACCTAATCCACACCCTGTGCATATGATGACACTGTGCCACCTCCTGCAATCTCCAACATCATTACGGGAACAGGTAAACACGTTGCTGATGCACAGGGTGACTACATAGAAGTGTATTAGTAGTATCATGTTGGTAACAGTACAGTGTGCTGCTATGACTGTGTGTTTATCCCAGCATGCCTGCTGCAGTAACTGTATGAATGTCCTGAATTGTTATCTGCACCCATAGTACATACCAAAGTATAACAGCTGCACATAATTGCATGCCGGTGGTAAGGTTGTCAACAGATAGCCTCATACATGGGTAGCACAGGGGAAAAGCTAACGCAAGTAGTGATATGCAATGGTGGACATGTACAGTAATGGTGTCAAGTTGCCCACAACGACTATGCCATGTGGATGTTGGCGTATGCAGATTTGTGTGCAGTACCAATGTAATCCAAATCACAAATAAGTATGACATAATATCAGTTCTACCATGGGCATCTGCGCTGCGTATTCCTGGGTACATGTTGATAGTGCCTACATATTTGCATTGTTACTTACTGTTATTGTTACCCCTTCTTTGTTGTATAATGCACTACTTCCAGCCCTGTTTACTGTAGCTTTGTTTGCATGCATGTTCGCTTGGGGTTCCCTGGAACACTGCTTACACCTGCAATGCAGAGTTACAGTGCTTCTGTAGACTTCTAGTGACATCTGCATAGCGTACGATACGTATGTCAACTTTACACATGACAGAACGTCACTGTCTGTCCTGTACGCATGTATGTTGCCTGTGACACATTGCACACATCTTACCTGGCATTTACCCATGTGTGCAGTCATATATGTCAGTGCTATGAAACAGTAGCGGTACACCCACACATACACACCTTCAGTATGTTGTTCCCCATTGGCCCTATGTGTTGGTACTCACCATGGCAATCACACTACTAGGGTAGCATGTGCAAAGGTAACCTGTGAATCGCCTCTATGGTCCAGTTGTGGTTTATGTGAGTCATGTGTCAATGTCACAGCTGCCACATGTATGCAGTCAGCCATCACCCTTGGCCAGGAACGTACAACACATGTGTAGGGTTGCCACCACACAGCCAATCTGGGGACTGGTCTCTCTGAACCCAATAATGCCATACCCTGTCAGGTGGCATGTCATATATACTACATCCTGGACAAATGTCAACCCCAATCCCTGCTGCTACTATTGATAATACCCCTGAAGATGTTCCTGATAGTTTTGACCAGTTCTTTACTGAGATATTTCAGGCCCTAGCTAGCCATCTACCTCCTAGCTCCCCTGGTCCTGAAAGTAGCACCCCTAGAAAACTACTTGCGTTCAGCTGCCAACCAGTTGCCACTTCACTTCTCCATTGCCTTGATTGAAACAGTGAAACCCACTACACTTTCTGCCAATCAACTCTCTGCCGGTACCTATCAAAACCAGATGATGATGCTATTGCTTACCCGTCTCAAAGGTAATCAAAGGAACCATGGTAGAATCTAACTTTTCCCACCATCTTGAAAATGTCATATGTAGTCCCACTTCACAAAGGAGGCAGCTCTACTGAATTCTCCAATTATAGGCCAATAGCTATACTCTCTCCACTTGCAAAGATTATGGAAACTTTCGTCATAGACAATTCATGCACCACCTAATCCAAAATTGCATTATGGCAGACACTCCAGCATGGCTTCGTCCTCATCACAGCACTACTTCAGGCCTCCTAGCCTTTACTAACACCATAAACCATACTTGCAACACTAATTATATATCCTCACCTCTTTTGGATCTTTCCAAAGGTTTCTTTTTACTTTTGGATTTTGGCATACGATGGTGGTTGATTAATATAACATGTTTGGTAAGATATTGCCAGCGTACATGGTTTTGGTTTTGGCACTGTATGGTTTATAGTAGGTTGTTTTTTGCAGAGTAAAGCAATTTTTTGGCTACATTTTAGTGGCGGTTGACAGGCTGGCCTCTGTTGAAACAAACTCTCTAACCTTCTACCCTAACTTTTCCTCAAATTACCACAAATGCAGGGCGCACTGTTCTCCATCTTTATTAACGACCTTTATTTTCGTTTTGGTGTCAGGTTTTTGTTTTCATTTTAAGTCAGCTGGTATTGTTGCCGGTGTGGTTTGGTTATGCAGAAGATTTTACTCTAATTTGCTCAGCCATATTTCCAGTAGAGTTAGTGGTTAAGCCTCCCGGACCACCTTAATAGAAATTAGAATACTCGGCTTTCTGAACAACCGACAGTCCACCGTCCAGTGACTGGCTGCTGTTTCTGTCGTGGGTCTACCACTGCAGGTCAGATTCCAAAATTCAGCTGTTGTTTTCGTATAACACGGTGTTTTGCCATGCTGATTGTGGCCTATTACCGGAGTGGTAATCCATTTGACGGTTAAATTGTTAGGTGTTACTTGTAAATAATGTGACCCCTATGTTAATCCGCTAGACCGCTTTGGTCAGCATAATAGAAATTAGGTTACTAACTTCAGTAGTTTAGCAAGTTTGCAGTAACACGTTGCCATGACTTTTGTTCTCAGCCTTTTGCGTATTTTGGGCAGTGAAATAAGATAGATTTTGCCAAAATACTACTTTGTTGGCAATCCATGCTGGATATTACTGGCCACGGGGCGATACCGGCGGTGGTGTCCAATTTACGTAGCGGCAGGTAGACTCAAATGCAACGATGGTGGCGGTCCTTAACTTGTATATATTTTGCATTATGTACTTCAAGCCTGGCTAGACTCAAATGGATGTATAATGCAGACAGTAGGTATAACATAAACCGGGGAGTTTTGCAATTGTAAATTTTGGGTAGATTTTGGAATTTTTACGGACACTGATATATTTTGCTGTTTACGAGAGTAGACGAAGATGGTTACGTAATTGGCGGTGTTACTAACTGTTTAACCTGTGGAATGCATGTGGTATTTGTGACAATTACGGCTGTGTATTTAATAATTTTGGATGGTGCTGGGATGATAACGTGGAATATGTTGATGGCGTGTAATATTTTGTAATGCTAGTATAATTTGCTTGTAATATGTGGGCGTGGTGTAATGTTGTGGTTTACCCTCATTTTGTAGCTTGTTTCTCCTACGGTTTTGGCCTCACAAATGGACATGCATCCAGTTGGACTATCCCAGTCAACAAATGTAGGATAAATAAATAAATCAATAAAATATATTACAGTGACTACAATACAAGTCAGACATTGACACGCACTTACAGCATGCTGAACACACTGGGGCATACGTGGGGACTCAGAATAGCAGCCTGCCTGGGCATCACACACCTCCGCTGGCACACAGGCATATGTTCCATCGGAACAGAGCACATGCCACACATGGCACGCACATCCCCTGTGCCACACACTCACAGCCTGTAGGGCTACACAACACACCTGCTACAGACGTGTCAGGTACCTGTCTTGTGTGCTGCACTGGGGTCCCGCTCAACAGGCTGTATCTGGTGAAGGTCGCAGTGATATGCCTCAGGGACACTATGGTCCACCACAGCACACATGCATACAGGTCAGTCAGAGGCATGGACAGATATGACTCACTCATTGGTTTAGGCAATGGCATGCATTGTTATGTACAAACACCCACACAAGGTCATACTGTGTGACACAACCACACGTGACAGTTGTGGGTTACCAAAACATACCTATCTGTACTCTGACAATGGTAATAGACACAGTAGCAGAGCACACTATTGGCATTACTAGCCAACTAGCCCTATTTGGCTGTGCTGATAGTGTGGTGACATCCCCTGTGTTTAATGGGGGAGTATGCAGCATCTGGTGTATTGTAGTATTTGCCAAAAGGATCTGTTCGCTACTACCCCCACACACATGCACGCTTGCCATTTGCAGGATTCATTCCCCTACCTAACTAAGTCATGACACGTGAGAGAGACGCATTAGCAAAGCGCGCAAAGCGCACTATTTGGTTTATTCTTCTGTGGCTATACTTATAGGGTGCTGACAACATCAGTATTTTGAAAGGGTAATGTGCATCAGGTAGTGTGATCTCCTGATTGCCAACACTAACATGTTTTAAATACGGAAATGCACACACACAAACTCCCCACATCCAAACACACACACATGCCATTTACAGGTTTCAAACTCCTACCTAACTACATTACGATACTCGGGAAAAACGCATTAGCAGAGTGCACTATTCACATTACTGGGAGGTTTTCCTTCTCCTGCTGTACTTATAGGGTGCTGACATCATCTGTGTTTAGAAAGGGGAGTGTGCATCCTGTAGTGTGTTCTCCCAGTTGCCAAAAGGGACATTTCCCTCACACATATTTGCACACACACACTAACCCCCCTCATCCAAACACACACTTGCCATTTACAGGATTCAAACCACTACCTAACTATGTTACGACACTCGAGACGGACGCATTAACAGAGCGTGCTATTCGCATTACTGGGAGGCTTCCCTTCTCCTGCTTTACTTATAGGGTGCTGACATCATCTGTGTTTAGAAAGGGGAGTGTGCATCCTGTAGTGTGTTCTCCCAGTTGCCAAAAGGGACATTTCCCTCACACACACTAACCCCCCTCATCCAAACACACACACTTGCCATTTGCAGGATTCAAACCACTACCTAACTATGTTATGACACTTGAAACGGACGCATTAGCAGAGCGCGCTATTCGCATTACTGGGAGGTTTCCTTTCTCCTGCTGTACTTATAGGGTGCTGACATCATCTGTGTTTAGAAAGGGGAGTGTGCGTCCTGTAGTGTGTTCTCCCAGTTGCCAAAAGGGACATTTCCCTCACACAAATTTGCACACACACAGTAACCCCCCTCATCCAAACCGACACACTTGCCATTTGCAGGATTCAAACCACTACCTAACTATGTTATGACACTCGAGATGGATGCATTAGCAGAGCGCGCTATTCGCATTACTTGGAGGCTTCCTTTCTCCTGCTGTACTTATAGGGTGCTGACATCATCTGTGTTTAGAAAAGGGAGTGTGCATCCTGTAGTGTGTTCTCCCAGTTGCCAAAAGGGACATTTCCATCTCACAGCCTTCCACACACACAAACCCCACTCACTCACACACACACACTGAGAATTTGCAGGATTTGAACCCCTACCTAACTATATTATGACACTTGAGGGAGACGCATTAGCAGAGCACACTATCCGAATTACCGGGCATCTGTTCTGCACCTGTAGTATTTCTAGGGTGCTGACATCTTTATTTCTACAGAGGTATGTAGATGTAGTACTACCTGTCAGGTGGGGGATAGCATATATATGCATTTGCAGCCACCTACGTCAGGGTCAGATATGCACATCGCACTGGCAGGTTATGTTCTATACCATGCTTTGGGACCACAGGACCTGTAACACACAACACAACCAGTCCAGAACACCACACCCACATCCAGGACACACACTTAGCTTCCATGGGAACAGTGCCAGGATATGCAGGTATTCACATACACCATTCCAGTTGTTAGTACAGGCATATTGTGTGTGAGAACTACTCAGGCCTCTACCACTTTACCCTACAGCCACTACAATTTGTGGGTCCATGTGCTATGGCAGAACCACACACCACAGCCACATGGGTGAATACATATTGCACCTGTCCATCTGCAACGTGGGTACTCACTGTTCCACACCAGAGGTAGACCACCATTGTTGATATCTGACCATACCCACCTTTCCTTGGACATCCATATCTCATCTCCACCCCCAGGCAAGGTTGTCACTGCACACAAACTGTGTTTAGCACAAGCAGACTCTACACTTGTGTAGACTGGGGTGGATGACTTCAGAGGACCCATGCTGGAGGACTATACTGGCCACTCAGCATAATCCTTGACAATTGCATCCTATGAGCATGTGTACAGTTTGCATTGGTCATGCTATCCCACATATACCCATGACTGCTCCACAACAAGACACCTGTCAGCTGTACACCGCCATATATGCCGTTCAACAGACAGAGTGACCTAATACATTGCAGAGCTGTAGCCCACAGAGGGAGGACATCTGTGGACAGTTCCAGCATGGCACTTCATTCACACATACTCATTACAACACAGTGTTGACAGTGGAATCGTCCAGAGAATGCAGATAGGGCTCCCCTTAGTCTGTTATTGACGGACACCTACTGTCAGAGATCCTCAGCAACCCTCTCACAGCACACACCAACAACATGGCTGTGGCTTAGCACATTCAATCCCTGAGACCTCCACGGTGCCCCTGCTTGACAGAGGCACAGCTCACTAGCCTCACATGTTGCCTTCTGTGACCTACTTTACAGTGGCACGGTAGCCTACTATCCTGGGGATGCAGATGCCAAGCACACTCTGGCTGAGCTGTCATTCCCTGGGGCAAGAAGCCTAGTATTGACCTCTACACCCATATGTTCAATTGTCGGATGCACAATATTTGTTGTGCTGTTCTACTGTTTGCAGGTCTTTATTGCCATAGCATTCCCTGTTCCTATGACCAACTTGTGTATCTATGGCAGATGTTTGCATATGACGGCGATCCACTATATCACTTATGTCTCTGTGGTCATTTACTGTGTGCACTGGGCTGATTGCTGTGTTGTGGTTGGTTCCTAGACTGACACGTACAAATACCAGATGTGTGGCCAACTGCTACACGGAGATATGGCCTAAGTGTGTGAGCATGCCCAGTTCAGCCTTTCCATGGCATGTTGTCTGACATGCCTCATTTATCAAAGTGTGCGAGCATGCCCAGTGTGAGCTTTCCATATGTTGCACTCTGAAGTCCACCACATATTTGGGTGTGTGTGACCTTCGACATTATCGCACGTTTATGATTGTGTGTTGGGTGTCATGTTGTGTACTAACTGGCCAACTGCTTCATGTCTGCCACAACCGGGATTATACTGTGCCTGCAGGAATTGCATGGGATACTTTGCAGACAGTTCTCAACATACTTTCATAATGAACTAATACTGTAGTACCGTATAGTGTACTGGTTCGGTACTTTCAATGTGGTGGACAGTATCCTGGGCTTTAGTCCTATCACTGCTTGACATCTTCATAGTGAGCACAACAGACTGTGTAGGGGCCAGTTGTGCACATATGACCATGTTGCAATATGTTCAGATATGGACTACCTACACCAGGCTCGTCCAACATTGCTAGTGTATTCCACAACATGGGTGGACATTGGCAAACACTAGCGATGTTCCGTAGGCCATTTCTGATGGTAGTCACAGGGTGTGTTTATCCTTAGACACACATTGTAACTGGAGTTTGCCATTACATATGTCATGGTTGGTATACTGTGCCTCTGTCTACCTCTGACATAACAGTGATACCCAGGGTAGCCTACCATCTCCCATACACTCATCAGGATGCCTCTTGAGGGGTGTCGATATGTGGCACTCTGGCTGACCTGTACCAGGAGTTTACTGAAGTGTGGGGGTGCCTTCTGTGTTATGGATCATTCTGTACAGCTTGTCCTATGTATTTCAGTGCTGGGGTTCAGGTTTCTCATGTGCATAGCTCACTGCCATTCAGATGGTACAAGGTGCAACATGTTCATTCATTCCAGGTTGGACATGGCTTCATACATCAGGCACAGCTTTCCTGTAGTTGGGAAGGATGGCGGTGTGTGGGGCTGCAGTTTGTTTACTCAGGCAACACATGGCATCTGTTCATGCTCTTTGCTACATCTGGTGGGGTACTGTTGTGGATTTTACAGTTGATGGAGGTGTCTGCTGCGGTATATCCCACAGGGGCTATTGTAGTCAGTTGTGATGCTGATGGAGGATGGCTGCAGAGCCAGAGTGAGTTCCCCTTATCTACATCTGCCAGCCTTCATGTTTGGGTGGGTATATGGTACATGTTTCTGCGAACACTACAGACACATGTTTGTCCAGTGCAGGATATTTATCACCTTTTGTACCCAGGTCTCACATTACATGTTAGGTACCTCATGGGTTAACACCTGTGTGGTAATTTGTGGGCACTTACTGTATATCCACGGTGGTTGTCTATACACAGTTCTGCGATTAGCTTGCTGACATGGCTATGGCTACAGTTGTCTGTTTGTAGGTGGCCCTTTTGTGGGTTGCTTGTGTCAGCTGGGGGTCGTATATGATGGGCTGTTTGTACTCCTCTGCATACATGCTCAGTCACAGTCCTTCCATGTTGGCCTATACCTATGGGACATGTATACAGAATGGGGGTGGGGGGGCCAAGACCAGGCCTTGTGGGATGCCACTCACATCCGCTTTGTAGTCTGACATGGATGACCATGTCAGTTCTGTCCTTGGTCTGCTTTGCAACCCCTCTACTGACATAGGGGTGTATATTTAAGCTGGTGAACATATCCATACTGAACACGTACGTTATTGTCTAGAAGCATGTGCATGGTCCAGCTATGCTGTGTGGACCACATAGCCCTCATGAATGACCTTAATGACTGCTTCAAATGAGTCAGACATGTTTAGGGGCCGGTTCTGCAGTTACAACAGCCACAGTGTGTAGGGTCCAGTATCAGTAGGTCCACATTAGCCTTCTGTCTGCGGTACATACTGATCCTTTCTATAGCTGTGCAGAACAAGCTTGTCAGGATCCTGGGGTGGTAGTTTGGAGTATCCATTCAGGCAACACCTTTGTTGTGATGGACCACTGTTGTTGTACACTGCTCTTTGGGTACATATCCTGTGGTAAGGCTGACATTGGCCAGTAGTGTGATTTTGCATTCCATTACTCTTGGGGTCCATGTTGGCCTCAGCACAGGACACCATCACATACCTTTGCTGCTGTGTGTTCTGCTTTGCAGATGATGGCTGTTACCTCAGCATCTGCAATGTCAGGGGACCATCTGCTGGGATAGGTATTTTGCACTCGGGGGGGTGTTTGCACTGCACCTGACAGGTTGTATGTTAGCAATATGTGTGTGTGTTTGGTATGTTGTTTGTAATATCTGTGTGATTCGGAGCATATCTGTGGATGCCCAACATGGTTCCTACCATCAGTTGGGTATGCCTTGTGATTATCCTTAGTGTCCTGTACGTTTTGTATCTTCATAGGTTCATGGGTTCATAGTAGGCTAGACACCCTAGGCCATTAGTAAGCCTAGCTAGAGTGTGTGTGTCTTTCGCCACCCCTTGCTATGTTCAATTATGGCCATTTATGAGGTTCTTCACTGTGCCTCTGTCTGGTCGTGACACAGTGGGGACCCCCAGTATATATGTACGGTCATCCATCCACTTGGCAATATTCCTGTTGAGGGGTGTCAGTGAGGGGCTCTGCCTACCATGGACTGGGATCCTGTTTCTGGGTGTGGGGAGCCTATCGGTTATGTATCTGTCCCTCCAGCACATCTTATTTCATTATGTGTTGAGGTTGACATCTGTGACTCACAGCTCCAATGGCTTTGATTTCCTGTGGTGTAGCATGTCCATTACTCCTGTGTTGGACATGGCCTGGTACAACAGACATACAATGCCTCTGTGTAGGCAGTGTGTGACTGCAGTCAGCTGGGGTGTCTACAGCCAGGCAGCATATGACATATATTTCACACCCTTTATCCTGTTGGTGGGGTAACTGAGGTCTTCCGAACCGCTGCAGGTGTCACGTATGGTACATCCCATATGAGTCATTGTATTAGATTATGGGTCTGATAAGGGAACAGTACAGCGGCACAGTGACCTCTGTTGATGTTGATGTGAATCCTTTCATGATACGGTGTCCAGTATCAACAGTCTTCATAGCCACATTGGCATTGTGGCTGTCACATGACAGATTAATGTCGACCTGTGTCCCTAGGTCCTTGATGATTCCTTGCATACATAATGGTTTGACACCTATGTGGTACTTTGTGTACCTTGTCTGGTATTTGGTGGGACATTCATACTGTCCAGAGTCTTCGGATGTCTGGGTGGGGTTCTTGTGTATGACAGTGTGGTCTGTTGCATGCTACAGACTGTACAGCAGTTTTGACTACAGTTATGTGCACATGGGTGGTGTCCGCTGCTTTGTGCATTGTCAGTTACCTGGCTATATGGGTGTCTGTGCTGCATATGGATACTCCCCCTCCTTTGATGTCTTGGTGCAGGTGTTGGGGCCATAATACATGGTATGTGGTATAACCTAGTAGTGCTGGTGTGCTATCACTAGGCCTGCAGCAGGCTTCTATCACTGGACAGGCATCAATGTTCTCCATAATGGGAAGTGCCTCAGGGGCATGCATATTGCAGTTTACACATCTGGCATTGGTCAGCATTACCCTTATGTTTCTTACCACTTATGTTTTCTAGGGTGGTGGGTAGTCTTTTTGGCCTTGCCTACATACGGATCTATGGAGGCAGCAAAGGCCTTGTCCAGTATCCAGATGCACACGGGTAACAGCTGACAGCCATCCTTGTAACAGCAGCATGGCTTGTCATGCTTGACATCTCAAGCAGACACACATTACACCCTCTTGGACTGACAGCTGTAACTGTGCCAGCTGTTAAACATGAGCATTCTGTGTTTGTACTGTGGCATCATTCTTGGTGAGGGTTGGATGCTGCACACAGCCAGTGTCATCCCGCCCTCGGGTACATACTCGGAGGGACCATCCATGTCTCATTTGATGTTGACCAGGGAGGTACATCTCAGGTAATTCACACCAGCATGGACATTGAGTGCATCATATTTCTGCTTGCTTTGGGGTGACCTGCGTACTTGTGTTAAGTGGCATTTTGTGGCAACCTATCAGCAGCTTACTCTACCCTTTCCCTTGTTCAGTCTGGTGAGTGGGACAGCTGTGTGTCTGCCTATACAGACACCTATTACGACTGTATCAGGCATGTTGTTTCTCCTTTGGGCCTGTGACTGTTTGGCACACCAGCTTTGCGTACTATTCGTTGCATGTGCTATGTTTGAAGGTTGTGGTTGCTTGTGATCTACTTTGGAGGCTTCTGTTGGTGTGGTGTGTTTGTAATTAAGGCCTCCGGGAATATTTGTCTGTGTTTGTTTTACAGTTGTGGTAGGTCTATGTGGGACTGGGTTTGTGGTCTATGTGGTTACCTTCTCCTCCTGACTAGTGTTGACAGTACTGAGTTGTTGGAGCTCAACCTCTGGTTTGGATACATGGATGCATCTATCACATATGTTTGTATTTATTGGGGGGTGTTGTGGTTGTCTGTGTACTTGGTACTGGCGTCACATTGCCTCTGGATTCATAGATTATACTTGTTGTGGCTGGACTTAGTGGATTGTATGTGTGGACATATGTTGTTGCCATACTACTGGTCAGTGATTACTTCCCTTTTTATGTTTGCTCTATCATGTGGTAACTTTCTCTTTCTCTTGCATGGTTTGGTAATGGCTGGAGGCCAGCATTCCAGATGCCTGCGTGTATGGCATTGTGTGTTGTTGTTATTTGTGAATGCATACTTCAAGCATTCCTGGCTGTGTTCATGGAATGCCTGTATAACATGTTCTGTGGTGTGTCCCATATTCTGCACTTGCACAGGGCCTTTTGTTGATTCAACATCGGTTTTGAGGGCTGCAACCTATACTTTACACATGTTTTTCACTGTGGTATTCTGGCCAGGGACTGGGGTCAGGGTGTGTATATCCAGTGTGATTACTCTATGGTCTGGTCTTACCAGTGAGGGGTACACTTCTCATCTTGCCATCCAGTACACATGTTGCTGATTATCACATCCAGTATGCTTACCCCTCTTGTGGGATAGTACATTGTTCCTGGGCATTTTGGTTTATGGAATCTGGGTAATTTTCTCCTACTGTGTTGGTGCTAGTACAATGCTACCGGTGTATGTCTGGGTATTTTCAGTCGAGCAATATAATGTGGTTTGGGGGGCTTGATATATTCATGTATTCCGACATAGGCCAGGTGCTGTTCCTGGTATTAGGACAGTGGTCTGCAGCAGGCTATATGCTGCGAGGCAGTTTTAGCCATTGGTATTTGACCATGGATATTCCATGCTGCTTCTTGTTGTGGTACCAACATGGGGGTGTGGTTATCCTTGCCATTTCTTGCTAGTCACCCTCCTTTTGTAGCTTGTTCCATGTTTTGCGGCTATACAGCACAGTATGAGGTGTGATCTGGTAGTGTTAGGGTGCTGATGTGAGCCTTGCCCAGTTCTCTGTTACAGGACTGGTATCTACATTCTCCTTACTGTGTGCGTTTACACTGCACACATCTTGCTGTTTATACATCTGTCATGGGTTAGTATTACATCTAGATTCCTATCCCTTGTAGAACCTATGAGGTTGGGTTTGTGTTTTGAGACTTACCTATTCAGGGCATGCTGTGGGTACTGACAGCCTTTGCCAGTATCCATGGGGCATGGCATGATAGGTGCACGCCACCCCTAGCAGGTGGTGCATCATGTCAAACTCCGCATATCTTCCCAGCCTGTAACACATTGGCTCCCCTTTGACTGACTGCATTACTTCAGCCAATTATTGCACTTGATCTTCTTGTCTTCATAGTGTGGCATCATGCTTGGTGAGGGTGAGATGTTAGGCAGGGTCTTCATGTTTGCATATACTAGATGGTGTTACATTGCTTAACACATGGCAATCATGCCTCAGGTGGTGCTGCAGGGCTGCCTCTGTTGGATGCACATACTACACTCCCTGTACATGTTTGTGAGCAGGTTGTGTCATGTTAGGCATCCCTGTTACTATATGAGTGAGTCAGAGAGGGGTATCATTCCCAGGGTTCCTACTGAGCCAGTGTATGTGCTATGCGTTGCCTCTTTGCCAAGGCCAGGGCATACTGGGCACACCTCCTTCTGCCTACTCGGGCAGGCTCAGGTTGTTCCTCCTCAGAGTCACGCTCTGCCTGTGACGACCTTGGCAATGGTGGGGGGCTGTTTGTCCCGGCCCTATGCTGGTCCTGCTGCAGCTGTTTTCGCAAGATCATATTATGTAGCATAGCACATACCATGACAATTTGGGTACATGTAGTTGGTGTGTACTGCAAGGCTCCACCAGATGTGTCCAGACACCAGAACCATGACTTGAGCAGCCCAAACACACGCTCTATTACATTACGTGTTTGTGCATGTGCCTCATTATGGCATTCCTGTTCAGGTGTGTGTGTGTTTCTGATGGGTGTCATCAGCCACGGCTCCAGTGCATAACCTGCATCCCCCACTAGGTGTCCGTGTGGGATGTCCCCATTGGCAAATGTCTGGTACAGCTGCGTCAAATGCCAGATGTGGGAATCGTGATAACTCCCGGGGCAGCCAGCACACACATTCATTATTATGCCCTGGGCATCACACACGACCTGGCAGTTGATGGAGGGGAAGCCCTTGCGGTTAATGTAGGCCCTACCCCCTCACCGGCTGGTGCTTTGATGCGTATGTGCGTGCAGTCTATTGCACCCAGTACCTCAGGGTATTCCGCTATTTTCTGGAAGAGACGCATATTGCTGGCCAATACCTCATGGGCATTGGGGAAATATACATGATCACCGACATGTGCTGACATGGCATCCAGGAACTGGTGTAGTACCCTGGAGGCTGATGCCTGTGATATCCCCATCATATCGCCAGTTGGTCTCTGGAAGGTACCTGTTGCTAGTATTCTTAGGCCAACACATACCTTGGTTTCCACTGGGATGGGTTCCCCTCTGTTGGTTCTGTGTGTGAGGCGTGGCCTGCACAGCTCAACAATTTGCTGCAGGAGCTCTCTGTCTACTCTATAGCGCTCTACTATCTCCAGCTCATGTAACCCATGGTAGGTGACCCTGGGCCTGTACACTCTTCTCCGTCTCCTCACTGTGGGTTGTCTGGCACCATCTGCATTGTCACCACCCTCAGCAAGTCGCCTATGTCTCATTATGACAGCTATGGCAGCCCCTAACATTTCTGCTCTGAGTGAAGCTTTTTCAGTTTTCACTACTATTAGCTTACTCCTGTCTTGCAGTGTCTCTTAATGGAAACATCCTGCACTACTGTTTGCAGAGTTTTAAGTGCTGGGCTGGGCTACTATTCTGCCTGTGTAATTGCCTGCTTCTAATTATTTTCACCTGCTAGCTTCAGCAGTTATCCCTGCTAGCTTCCTATTAATTCTGTTGCTTCCTTTTTCCTCTCTGTTTCCTCAGGGGGGAGCAACGTGCACACTATCTGAAACACGCTCACAGTGGCTTACACGCGCGCACACGTGCTTACACAGTTCAGAATCTACTTATTCAGGTTTACACGCGCGTACACCCGTGCAAACACTGTTACACGTCTGCCAACAGCCTCCAACATACTCAGACTGCCTTACACGCACGCACACCCGCACAAACAATGTTAAACATCTCCCAACACGCTCCCACATGCTCACACTGCCTTACACGCACGCACACTGTCCTACTCGTGCTTCATGGCGTGCACATGTGCGCATGCATGGCCAGAAAGAAACTCTGGTGTAGGTAACAGTGTACACCTTCCATTTCTTGACTTTCCATGACTTATCTAGCGGCACACCTCTTTCCATGATCTGTGCCTGTCATCTGTCATGTTACACTGGCCTCCAATGAACTGCATTTCTTTCTACCATTCCCCCCTGTGATGTCACCTATCTCCTACTCTATTCCTCCCCCTTTTGTATCTCTTACACTACTCAGACTGTGCTCATTTGGTATGTGACTGTGAGATTCAGTATCCGAACCCTCATTTACATGAGATTGCCTACTAATGCTTAGTTACATGTCTTAGACTCAGCTTCCCCCCTTAGCAACCACTACACGGTGGCC
Organism: Protopterus annectens; assembly: GCF_019279795.1. NCBI lineage: Eukaryota > Metazoa > Chordata > Ceratodontiformes > Protopteridae > Protopterus > Protopterus annectens. The sequence continues at coordinate 852,162,864 of NC_056735.1, read as the reverse complement.
ATGTTGGTTTTGGTCTGCTGGTCCCTGCATTGTCATTCCATGTACTGCATGAAACCCACATTTGTGGGTTTATAACCTTCTTTTTTATGGTTTTATACAGCGCAGCCCGTTTGTGCGGGGCTGCGCTGGGTTTAAACATTGGCGATCGCCGAAAAAAAAATTATATTTTTAATATTTTTGCATCGGGTTATCTTGCCAATGGCCACATATTTGGCCATTGGCATGCTGCCTGAGTGATATGCAACTTTTATTTGGAGCTGACATCGCTCCGTTGTGGAATTTGCAGAAATGTACTCAGTTGTCAGCTGAGTACATTTCTGCAGCTAAAACGTCTCCTACACGGACTGGTTTCTGCTTCGTGGATCGCCAATATACCTCATTTGCATACCTTTCGGATGCAAGTGAGGTATTTAGCATGTCCACGCCCAGTCCGTGTAAGAGAAGTTTTAGCTGGTCTCTTACACGGAGCTTAGGGCTGTTCCTGGATCGCGAGGCTTGCATGGAGTGTCGCACGTCTCTTACACTCCGTGCAAGCCTTCGTGAATCCTGCCCAATGTGTTTGTGGTTAATTCTTTTCAAATGGATGCCCATTTCAAGATCTGAAATCATGTGTCCTGCTTGCATTTGAAAAATCAAGTTCAAGACTGCTTTTTTATTAGTAGATTCATACCATAGCTGTCCGAGAAATGCCCTTAAATGGCATCAAGAATGTTCTTTTTCTTTGATGTGGCTGCTCACATAGTTACCATGTTAACATTTGCAATAATTAAGCTTACCTCTACATTCTTTGACATCCTACCTTATATTTATCCTGAGTATCATCTTGCGGAGGAATTCTATTAGTAATCCCTGAAGGTAAAATTTTACAGTGGTGCAGCGGTAGCATTGTCGCCTCACAGCAAAAGGTTCTCCCATTCGATTCTAGGCTGGAGCGTCTTCTGTGTGGAGTCTGCATGTCCTCCCTGTGGTTGAGTGGTGTTTGAAAGACATGCGTGAATGGGCGTGCCTTTGTTGAAGGTTGGGCGTCGGGCTGGAACCTTGGCACCATAAAAATTGACTGCCAATCATTAGCGGACTGGAGTTCTGCTGTGGCGACCCCTAACTGGGAAAAGCTGAAAGAAAAACAACTCAGATCTTTAGAGCTTCTTTTACTCCTTAATTATTCGTTGCTCTTTTGCTTTGATCTCTTTACTTATATGTAAGGCTATGCGCTTTCCAATCTTTCCCTCCCTCCTCTATGTAGTATTCTGTACTATCAGTTATGACACCCTGCCATTTATTTAATCTAATTAATTCATTTGTTCACTAGGTTAGGGAACTTTCCATCTCAGCCTGGGCCACAATGGCAAGGATAAATGTACCATAAATGGAAAATTTAGACTAGCCAATTAGCTGTCATGTTTTTCAGAGGTAGGAGAACATGGAGTAACAAAAGAAACCTCACGTAGACAGAGGGAATATGTGCAAACTCCATACAGACAATGACTGGAGGTTTAAATTGAACCTAAATTAAACCCTGATTGACACTAGTGCTTTTGAGCCAGGAGTTATAAAAACTGACACATTGTGCTGCTCAATTATATATTTATATATATATATATTATACATATATATATATATATATATATATATATATATATATATATATATATATATATATATATATAAATAAAATGCCCCAAAAAGACCTTTTATAAGTGTACAAGTTGTTAATAACTTTTCGTTCTTCAGACAGGTCAACCATCTGAAGGCCTTTTGATTTCCAGCTTAATCATCAAACTTTTTCAGAGATTTCATCTGATCCCAATTGTTTTAGATAAACCTTGTTTATTAGAAAGGAGATTATAGCCACTGGATTTTTTAGTCACCAAGTGAGCATACCTAATTGGAGGCTGACTGTCATCATCTTTACATCAGCTTTGATTAAACCTGTCTTATGGATAAGTATTCCTAAATGGTAATGTCTACTAGTACATCCAGATATAGTTATGGTAATGAGGGTGGTGGTATGAAAGGCTGTTTGGCCATTTTTATAGGTGGACCAACCATGGTCTAGGATGAGAACTTCTATCTCCGACACTTTTTGTGTATGTTTGGTCTTGTAAGAGCCACAGAGAAAATTACGACAGAATAGTAAATTTCAATTAATTGTCATTTTTATAGACAAAAACAGTGCTAGTAATTGTCAAAAACATAGGCCACACTGTAAACTCACTTGACAGTAGCTGAGCAAATCTTGTCATAAACCAAAGTGTATATTATATTTATTAGCTCCAAACAAAGCCCAAACTACTCTTGATTAACTCCATACAAAGCCCAAATTACTACTGGGTATCTGATATGTTAATGAATTTTGGATATCCTGAAAGCATAGTCTCCCCGGGCCTCCTCTGAAAATTGGCTTTGTTCCAAGTTGAACTTTCTCGTTAAACAAATGTAAAATAAAGTAAATAAAGTACATCAGATACACTAAATATTGATTTATTGTTCAGAATACTAGCAGTGAGAACTAAGATTTCAGTTTCACTGCTAACCAAGGCAGGTACACATCTGTATTTAGTAATCAGTGTGGCACATTTAAAAAGTGCAGTGGCCTCAAGGCAGATATATTTGACCACAAAAGTGAAACAAACCACATCTCACATTTGTAGAATGCTGTCATCTGAGCTTTCAGGAAGTTAATTAGTAATTTACTTAGTAAACTAAATGCTCCCTTGTTGTCACATTAGTTCACCGAGTAATGTTTCCCTTAGAGATCCTTAAACAGATTAGTACAGTTTCCTCTTATTACACTGCAGATGTTTCAGAAGCAGATTTTTCAGGCTTTGGTTATCAAACTGCAGCTTTAAAAAAAAAAGAAAGAAAAAAATAGCATGTACAGTGTGTACTACAAATGTACACCATATTTGAATGACATGTTTTTGATTAAGTAGAAGTAAATGGCCTGTTGAACTGCTTAAAGAGCAATGCAATATAGTTGTTATAGTACACTTACCATAACAAGAGATATACATGTAATAGGACAGTTACTGCATGACTCATAACACAGTTGGCATAAGCCAAAGGCAGACATCAGTCTTCTGGTTAGGTTTTCTCAGAAGTCAGCTGCACTTGTATACCACAACCACTAGTGGGAGCCAGTTATAAACAGAAACCAGTGGTGCACTCAAGTCTGTTCTTTTATGGTGCTTAGGAGTTCATAGGTGTGTACTAGGCTAATGGCCCTGGAGCCTTTACAAACCTAGCCTATAGAAGTGCCCTGACATTGTGCCGCCTGACTTCAGTTCCCAGTGTATCTATCAAAAAGAGCCACTGGAGTGATCCCCAGGGTGAATTTTCTATTTCCCATCCATTCATCAAGATTTCTCTTGAAAAGGGCCAGTGAGGTGCTCTGCTTGACATGTATGGGAAGTCTATTCCAGAGCATGGGCAGTCTTTGGGTTATGAACCTGTCCCTCCAACATGTTCTGTTGATTGTGGTAATGAGGTTGAGGTCTCTGGAGTGTGTGGTGTGGAGGGATTGGGATTTCTTTAGATGTAGCATTTCTATCAGAGCTGGGTCACACATGGCTTTATAAGTCAAGCAGAGATCACCTCTTAGTAGACGATATGAGACTGAGAATAGCTGGAGTTTTGAGTCTGTCCAAGAAGGACATGTTTTTAAGGCCTAGGATCCTCTTTGTTAGGTACTTTTCTGGCCTCTCCAGCTGTTGCAGGTGTCTAGTGAGGTACATGCCAAATGAGGCATTATACTCTAGGATTGGTCTAATGAGGGAAGAGTAGAGAGAAATGATGACCTCTTACTTCCTGGATGCAAAACCCTTGGTAATGAGATGTGCCACATAGGACTTTCTGACCACAGTGGCAATGTGGTGGTCAATGGAGAGGTTGCTGTCAACCTGTGTCCCTATATCTCTTATAACTCTTTCAGTATTCAGTGGGCTCCCATCAATGTGGCAATTAGTGGGAACTGAGTTTTTCTCAAAGGGGATGATGATGCATTTTTTGGCATTAAGCTTAATGCCATGGATATGACACCAGTCATTGGTCTCAGTGAGGCCTTTCTGTAGGATGTCTGCATCACTTGGGGAGTCAATAATGGCTCCCAGCTTGCAGTCGTCTGTGAACTTGGTCAGCCAGAGTCCCTCTGTGTTGGCCTGGACTTCTGAGAAGCAGATGCCAAACAGGAGAGGACCCAGGACCGATTCTTGTGGGACTCCACTCATGACTATTCATCTGTCTGACTTGAAGTCCGCTACTTTCACACTGTGAGTTCTATCTGTGAGCCAATTTGCAACCCACCTAACAATATAGGGGTTGATGCCTTGTTTCATGAGTTTATCAATAATTCCTGAGTGAGGAATGGTATCAAAGGCCTTGGCTAGATTGGGGTAGGCTGTATAAATTGCCTTACCCTAATCCACAGCTCTGGTGACTGACAAGAAGTAGGCATGATCTACCTTTCACAAAATCAAATTGCATGGGATCTAGACTTTGGAGATTCCCTATATCTTTGTTAATTAGGTCCATGATGATGCGCTCCATAGCCTTACATATCAGACTCGTCAGTCTAATGGGGCGATAATTTCCAGGGTCTGTAGTTGCTCCTCCTTTATGGACAGGGATGACTGTAGCAGTAAGCAATTCAGAAGGGAGAAAGCTTGAGGTGAGGCTGTAAGTGAACAGGGCACACAGATGTGGTGCCAGTTCACTTTGTAATTCATGTAGAACACAGTCAGGGATATTGCCGGGTCCCATGGAAGCTGTATTCTTGGCCTTGGACAATGCAGCTTTAACCTATGCTGCAGTAATGCTGGATGCCTGGCATTCTTCCGGTATGGAGAGTGGTCCTTTAGGGGACATACATAATAGAGCTGTGATATCAATGGATGCTCTTGGGTATGGCTGAAAGAGGTTTTTGAATTTAGTACTCTATAACTGAAATAAGACCAGACGCAAATAATAATTTTATTTAAAAAAATTATTATTTTAAACTGTAGCAAACAGTTGCTACAGTTTATATCCTGTCTGCACTGAGTGCTATGACACTAATGTTATAGTTAACAAAAACAAAATCTTCTTTCAACCTATAGCAACGAGTTGCTACAGTTTAAACCCTGCCTAAATTGAGTACTACACTGCTCTTGTTTAATTTTTAAAAAATTCTTATTTTAAACTGTAGCAAACTGCCTACTACAAATATAGCAAGCAGGTGCTGTCAAGGCTAACTTGGATCTATAAAATCAAGTTTGCTGTCTCTAATTTTATTTTATCAGTTCCACACAAGATGAGTGTAGATGGTAGAAATGCATATGTTAAGTTTCAATTCCAACTGATTTTGAAAGCATTGGTGCATGCCATTGCCATTGTGTTGTTTATTATATTCTGTAGAGTCTCTAGTTTGAGAGCTGACTGAAAGTTATTAGTGGTAAGTAGATGATTGTTCCTTATGGGAATCAATGCTAGTTCAGAATGTATTTGTGTACTAGAAGTGATTCAAAGTTTATGAAATTATCTTTTTTCTTTAAAGTTAGTATACATAGATAAGGAGGGTGTGAGTGGCAAAGTCATCGTCATTGTGGCTCATGCAATAAAAAAAATCCTTTCAATGAGTCAAAGTTTTGACTAGATTGGTTCATTTCAGTGAAGTTTCAAATGTCTTTTTAATCAATGAAACAGGACCAGTTGATTAGCATAATAGAACCAGATGACTAGCATCTCTCTGAAGATGATATGATGCTCCTTTTAGAATGGTGCCACTGGCCTAGAACTCTTAAGATGTGGCAGATTAAGTGTACATTGGGCTCTGGGCAGTTTTCAGACCATGGGCCCCCAGACCACATACTTGTTCCACATGTATGTCCACATGATCTTTTTAATTTACCTTCCTGATTTAAGACCAAACTGCTGTCATAATACAGAAGTCTCTGTATCCATCAAGTACACCTCAGGTCAGATTGTGATAATAAATTACCATATGTAAGTCATGTCAGAGGCCAGGTTGAAATCCCTGGAGTGAGTGACTCTTGTCCCATTTGATTTGCGGACATGCAGCATTTCCATTAGGGCAGGGTCAGAGATCACTCTCTAGGCCAGGCACGGGTCACCTCTCAGCAGCCTGTAGGTTACAGAGTACAGAGACAGGGCCTTCAGTCTTCCATGTAGGTCATGTTTTGGAGGTCTTCAATTTTCTTAGTTAGAAACCTCTGTGGTCTCTCCAGTTGTTGCAGATGCCTGGTGAGATAACTGTAAAAAGGAGCATTGTACTTGATTAGTGGTCTGAGGAGGGTCAAGTATAGAGAGTTATAACATCCTTAGTTTTGGATGTGATGCCATTATTTATGAGATGCTCAATGTAGAAGGCTTTCCTTACCACTGTAGAGACATGGTGATTGAAGTTTAAATTGCTGTCAACCTGTGTTCCCAAGTCTCCCATCATTGTGTTTGAGCTTAGGGTGGTGCTATATATAATGTAATTTGCAGGGGCCACTTCTTTGCCAAAGGGGATAATGATGCACTTTCTTGTGTTTAGTTTTAGACCATGACTCTGGCACCAATTATTCTGAGTTAGCCTCTTTTGTAATATGTTAACATCACTGGGGGACTCAATGATTGCACCTTGTTTGCAGTCATCTGCGAACTTGGTAAGCCACAGGCAATCTACTTTTTCCTGACCATCTGAGAATTAGATTCCAAATAGCAGAGGGCCCAACATAGATCCCTGTGATACACCACTGGTAACTGGTCTACTGGTGGAGGTGGCATCCCCAACTTTGACAATATGCATTCTGTTTGTGAGCCAGTTTACTACCCATCTAGTGATGTATGGGTTAATCCCCAGCTGGGAGAGTTTCTCAATGATATATGAGTGGAGTATTGTGCCGGGGGCCTTGGTGGTATTTACGGCTTTGCCCTCATCCAGGGCTTTGGTGACATTGTCAAAGAAGTCATCCAGGTTTAATAAGCAAGACCTACCCTGAAAGAAGCCAAACTGGGTGGGGTCAAGAGGCTGGAGGTTGCCTATGTCCTTGTTGATAAGGTCCATGATGATTATTTCCATGGCCTTGCAGATAAGGCTGGTTAGGTTTATGGGTCTATACCTCCTATGGTAGGCTGATGGATTCCCTTTGTGTACGGGAATTACTGTTGCTGTTCTCCACTCTGCTGGAACAAAGCCAGTACTTAGGCTATGGATAAAGAGAATGCCAAGCAGTTCCACTAGGTCTTGTTTTAGATTGTTTAGTAAGCAGCCTGAGATGTTATATGGTCCCATGCTGTATTTTTGGCCTTGGAGAGGGTGGATATGACCTGCTCTTTGGAGATCTTTGGAAATTTCTTCGGATTCAGTGTAAGTAGTGCCATCCACAGTCAGTTCAACACATAGCTGGTCATTACCTTTAAGATTTCGGATATAGCTAAAGAATGCCTTATGATTGTCTTTAGCTAGAGATACTAATTTAGCCTCATAATTGGCTTTAGAGAAGTGTACAAGATATCTGATTTGCTTATTCAAGCTGTGGAGGGTATTCTTACTCTGGTGAGTAAGTTCCCCCTTGTTCTTGGATAACAATTTCTTACTCTTGTTATATAACCTATTTATACTTGCAGTTCACCAGGGTGGCCTGTTTCTTTGGGAGGACCTGGTTTTGATCCTAACAAGTATAGCTGAGTCTATATATTTGTTTAAATGTCTCTACAGGGCATTAGTGGATTCCTCTACAATGAAGGTATTGTTGGCTGTGTTAGCAGAGGGCTTGAAATTTTTTATACCCTCGTTTATTACGCTAAGGTTTGCTTCGGAGAAATTTTTCAGTTTGTTTGCTCCTATGTGGGTGTCCAGACTGATCTTTACTTCAAATGAGACCAATTTATGGTTTGACCTCACCAGGGAGGCCAATACTTAGGGGGTAGTGCAGTACCAGATCCAGGACATTTGAGCCCTTTGTAGGGGTACAGACTAGCTGTTCCAGAGTATTTGAAATAACAAAGTCCAGGAACCTCAGGGTGAGTGCATTTCTGCACGTGTATGTTATGCAGTCTATGGAGGGATAGTTGAAATTTTCCATGACCAAAGTGTTTGGCTGTATAGGGAGTGATTCCAGCAAGTCGGTGTGCTTCTCTTGGTTCATGGTGGGGACCTGTAGCTAGCGATGATGTGGTAGGGTGTTTTACCTATATTTAATTGTACTTGGAGTAGCTCTAGATAGTCATACTGTTTAACAAATCTCATGGTGTATCTGGATTTAATGAAGATGAATACACCTCCACCTTTGGTTCTTTCATGCTCGGTTTTGGGTCTGAACATGTGGAAGGGATTGTAGCCTTGTATGGTTGTGGTGGTCTCTGTGGCCTTGAACCAATTCTCAGTGGCTGCAGGAGTGCTTCTATGGAGTACAATTTTCTGCTGAGGCTGCTAGCATTAAGCGGCATAACCTTGAGTTTGTTTTGAGTGGACTTCTTTATGCCAGGAAATTTTTTGTTTTGACATTGCCTAAAAAAGTCACTATGGGGGAGGCAAGCATCTTTGCCAGTATCTGAAAGCCTAGAGGAGACAGGTGAAGATTATCTCTGGCAAAGCAGAGTGGTCTGCCGATCATGTCTTCCCAGGCTGACAGATACTGGATCCCCTTGGACTGACACCAAAAGCTAAACCAATTGCTGAACTCAATCATTTTTTGTCTGTATTGTGGCGTCATCCTAGGTGAAGGTGAAATGTTATTTACTGCTAAGGACATACCTGCCTGGGACACATAATCTGAGAGTTCAGTCATAACTCTCTTCATATAGTCCAGAGAGGTACGTCTCAAGTCATTCACTCCAACATGTTCTGTGACAGAGTCATAATGGTAATTGTTGTTGAGTGACTTGATTGCGTGCATAATTTGACTGATCCTGACACCTGACAGGCAGCTAACCGTGACTTTATCCTTGTCAGCCTGGTGAGGGGGATATCTTTGTGTTTTGCTATAGAATCACCTATGATCAGGACATTAGGTTTTGAGGTGTTTGCCTTAGGGACTTATTTGATGAGACACTTGTATGTATGTTGCTATGTGTAATGTGGTCTGTTAGTGTTGCAGTATGTGTGATCTGTTCACTCTTGGTTAAACCGTAGGTACTAGTTGGGGAGTGGGTAAGTTGGATTTTCTTTTGCTCTAGGACTAATTTGACTAACTAAACAAGGAGGGCTTATTCTGTTGAGGATTGGGGTGAAGGAGTGTGGTGATGCAGCTCAGTGCTCAGCTGAGTTGCTGCAATGCAGCAGTGTTCAGCTGAGTTGCCTTCAGTACAGCAGGGAAGCTTGAGAAGGTTCACCTGACAAACATCTAGGGAAAAATAGTTTCTAGGAGTTTGCTACTATACAGGGCACTGCTATACAGGGCACTGCTAACCCCCACTGTGAAGTGTGCAGCTACACGGAAACACAAGGCTTATATGCAGGCAAAATTAAACAGTTTAAACTAGTCTGCCAATAGGAAATCACACAATGATCTTTCCTTCAACAATCCCCAGCTCAGACAGGGCTATATTCACACACTTCTGCCACAAGGGTGCATGGGGACCCCTTCTTAATGTAAAATGTCTGGATTTGAGCTCACGTGAATAAAATGCAGGCTAGATTCAGCAAGTCTGGATCTAGTCTATGCCAGGGCTTTTTAAAAATTTTCCACTTGCAACCCAATTTTTGCAAGAGAAAATTTTATGTGACCCTGGATATATAGGTTACCCCCCACCTCCCACTCAGCTCTCCCCACGCAGCCATTGCAGTGTGCCATTACTTGGCTATTTCTGCCCATTTGCTATAAACACTGTTCAAAATTCTCAGTGTGCACATAGTTTTCTGCTTTACTTCTACAATAATTACAGATATTTTGATTTAATTTACAACCTTTATTTGCTAAACAAAGCAATACAGTCTCACAATGAAAACAGACAGCATTAAAACTTCTCTGCTGCCTTTGAAACTCACATTCACTGAAACAGCATTGAAACCCACATTCAAATGTATCTGGCCAGTAGCGGATTAAGTTTACCTTTGGGCTGTTTTCAAATCACAGGCCCCTTGCACACATTTTTAGGACCATGCAAAAATTCTTTGATTCACCTTCCTAATTGTAAATTATAATATATATATAGTAATTAAATTATACCCCTTGTATAATACAGCACCACTCATTAGAGTCTTTTAAATTTATAGTTTTGAACATTTTTCTGGTAAACAATGAAACAAAATGTATGAACCAATAATGACAAAACTGCATAATTCAGAACCTTTCAATCATAAAAGGCCACTCAAACTTCTGTCATTACAATCCACCAATACCAGTCAATATGCACAAGCTCTACAGAAGTAAGAGAGTCATCTGAATAATTCCACACTAATGAAAGGGTTGCTGCTAGCAAACAACTTTATATTTCAGTGTTTCAGCTACTGTTTTGTTTCATCTACAAATTCAGTACCTGTTGCCCTTGAAGAATAAATTGCCTATGTTACATTCAAAAAAATGGTAAGCTGGTAATATTGCAAGTCTGAAAGCCCTAAACCATAAAGTTACAGAACATCGATTTTTTTTCCGAGGGAAAAAAATCGGTGGGCCATCTTCGGGGCTTTGCTATTTCTTCCACTGTACTAAAGAACAACAAAAAAACTAAAAACAACAAAGGCAAGGGTATACTCCAAAACAACTTTAAGAACAAATAAAGTAAGCGCTTTCGAACACTTCCAATGCGTGAACTTCAGACAAAACATTTCCAGATGCTAAAATATATAGAGAAACTCCCTCTATGGCATCATTACCCCTTTTAAAATTTAAAGGTTCAAAATGTCAAAAAGTATAAAAACATATATAAAACACAATTATAAAAAGAATAATAAAATACACTCTGAAAAATGATATAATATTGCCACTTCAAATATGCACAGTTGTAAATCATCTCTCAAGAGATTTCTTTTTCAGTACACATTTTATACAACAAAAATCATTCAGTCCTGGATAAACAAAAGCGTTAAGTCTAAGTTGCCAATAAAGTTCTTTTTCTTCAAGCAATAACTGCCATGGCCCACCACGAGATCCCTTCTTAACCTGATCAATAATAAAATACAGAAAATGATGCCCAGAATTATCCAACACATGCTTTTCTAAAGCATTGTTGGAATTCTTTTTTGTAATACTATACTGGTGTTCATAAACTCTTTGTTTGAAGTGCCTCTCAGTCTTGCCAATGTAGAAACCCAGGCACATTTGGCATTTATCAATGTAAACCATACCAGAGCTACCACAATTGAATTTCTCCCTAATTTTGAAATTACCATTGTTAAGAAAAATTGACTTGGTAACAGTCATAAACTTACAAAAGTTACATCTTCCACCCTTCCACATACCCGCATTAAAAGGGGGGGGGCAACATCATTTATTTTCCAGAATGTTTTTTAAATTCCTGCCCCTCCAAAAACCATCGCCAACCTGTTGGGTACTTTAAGGCAAATCACAGGATCTTCCGTCAAAATAAACCAAAAATTCCCTATAATATCCTTCAAATAATAGGAATCCAAAGAAAAAGTAGTAATAAATTTTAAAGGAAGTGACTCTGACTCTCTATTGTTTTCTATTATATCATCAGATGGATGTTGAACCATGACCCCTTCAAGGTTATCTCCAATGACCAAAGTTAAAGCCACAGACTTATTTAAAATGGGCTTAAACCATCCGCTGTTTCTCTTATTGATAACCTCTGTCATAATTTCATCCACCAAGGCAATGGGATAGTCTCTTTTAATGAACATATCCCTCAAGATCTCACATTCATTGATGAAATCAACATCCAAAGTAACCATCCTAGCAGCCCTCACTATTTGTCCCTTAACTACACCTTTTTTCACATGATGTAAGAATAAATTTGAATAAGTTTGTTTACAAAACATTTGTGATACATACATATTCTGGGATATATCTTTCCTTAATAAAACATCCAGATAGGAACTTGCCTCAGTGTTAAATTCAAAAGTAAACTTTGAAAAGGACGTAGAAGTAGACATAAACCTCAGTGTTAAATTCAAAAGTAAACTTTGAAAAGGACGTAGAAGTAGACATAAAATCCACCAAAGTTACAGCTGTTTCATAGGTGCCATTCAGAATAATAAAAATATCATCCAAAAAACGAGTGTACCACACAACTTTCTCTTTAAATAGAGTAAATTCAAAAAGCATCTCCTTCTCCCATCATGCCATAACACAATTGGCGAAGCCCGCCCCACAGGGTGAACTCATGGCAACGCCAGTTTATGGAGATAATATTCACCATTAAAAATGAGGTAATTGTTAGATAACACTATATCTAGTAAATACTGAATTAAATCAATCTCCTCACTATGCACCCCTTTGTAGAGCAAAAACTTCCTGACCCAATTAATACCAAGTGTCTGGGGTATCACAGAATACAGATCTTTAACATCGATGGTTAAAAAATGGAAGTTTTCATTAAAAAAAACTTTACTTAAGGAACCCAAGAAATCATATGAGCCACGACAGATCTGTTTTTCTGCTTTTAAATATGTTTTCAGTTTAAAATCTACAACCTTTGCATAACGATATGTCATGCGGGATGGAAGGGCGGATTGTCTAAGTCCTTATGGATTTTAGGTAATCCAAACATAACAGGGGTCACTGGAGATGTCATGTTAAGATAGTTGAACATATTAACATTGATTCTACCTTCAATGAACAGTTCATTAATAAGAAATTGTACTTTTCACACAGCCCCAGTAAACTCATTCAAAGAAACCTTTTGAGATGTATTTGTGCTCAAAATCTGTAAGAGCCTATTGTCATTGATAAAAATCAATCCCCCACCTTTATCAGGTTTTAAAACACGTATACTTTGTGACCTTAACAAATTCAAGGCATCATATTCAGAAGGTGAAACATTTGGTTTTACAAAAAAAGGAAGTTTATTGTTCAATACAGTCCTAATGTTAACCTCACAAAGTTTTTCAAAAACTGATAAAACATTATGAAGAGGGGGATTAACAGTGCTAGAAATCCTTAAATCATTACTGAAACTGGTGAGATTACCAAAAAGAATGTTAAGGTTCAACTTACATATAAACAATTTCAAGTCTAATAATCTTTCGACCAAGTCCACTCTCTTCGAGGGTACAAACGACAGACCCCTTGAAAGAAATTCAATGAGTTCAGCTGGTGGATCAAAAGTAGTGTAATTAAAAATCTTAAAATCCTTCATAGAATGAGTTACAATCCGTATTTTCGGCTGGATCTGTTCATTAGTACCATCAAGAGCCACATTGTCACCGTAGATCAACGACGACGCTTGTTCCTCTTCTTCTGAAAATTCTGTTGGTTTAATTGATGGTCCTTCTGCAGTTTCTGCAGGTTCCCCTGTTGGCCACCCTGAAAAAGCTGCTCATTCCTATTTTTGACGTTTCTGTTCAACCGTTCACTGCGTCTCACCGCATTGTCGGTTGAAGTTACTCCACTTACTTGGCTGTTGTTCATAGGTGTATCGTGAGACTCAGGTTAATTTGATTCAAGAGATCCACCTCCATGCTCGTCAATGGGCGTAGTCTAATCGGTAACAGTTCTTGCATTGATAACAGGTGGGAGGGGATAAGCAGTGCGGTTAGAATAATCCCGCCTATCCCTCTCCAGTTTCTTCCTCTTATTTTCTTTTAACTTAACCAATGTATTTTCAATGCTTGCAAAAATATGATTAAAATCATATTTGTACCGCAAAATGTCCACATGATTTTTAATGCATTCTTCTAAAGGTAAGAGTTTGGTTTTAAGATGCTCCATTTCCTCATTATAATATTTAATGAGGAGTTTCAAATAATTGCTACTCTGCCGATCAAATAACTGTAATAATTCTTGGTGTAATGGTGAATTGCAAATCAACCCATATGGGTACTTCCATTGGCGGAGTCCCTTGGGGACTAAACAAAATCTAATACCTTCATTCAAATACAAAACCTCAAGCTATAGTTTCTTAAATTTAAATAATTTAATGTCAAACATTTTGAGGTTGTCCACTATGGTGTTGTTGTCCCCTCGTCATAGAATCCAACAGCACCACTGGTTGAGTCAGCACAAAGAAAAACGGACTCATTTAAACAAAAAATAAGGGAAGGAGTATTGATGTTATTGTCTCTCGCCTCCATTAGATTACCATGCTCATCCCTGTTTCTTGGGACACTAGACGCCACAGTAGAGTAACCATGAGCTTCATGCTGAAGATCAGGTGGAAGTTGTAAAGAACCAGGAGAAATAACTGAAGCTCCACTAATATTAGCTTCCATTCTCTCTTGTCCACTAGGGAGAGAGTTAATACGGTCAACTTTTACCATCAAGGCGTCAACTTAGATGTCAGCTGTTGTATTAACAAAGTCAAATCCCCTACTGTAGTGTGATCTCATAGTTGGTATATTTAAGTAGGGGGCTGTTTTAAAGTTGTGATTTTTTTTTTTTCACAGAGCAGTGATTTCAGTTTGCTGTTTAGGGTTTTTGGACTTTTAAGTTCGAACAAAGGGCATTCAACCTTATCACCATTCAATGTGGTGATATAGACCCTTAAAATACAACACAGTACCAGCAATCCATCTACATGTTGTTCTGCATCAAAATGCAAGCATACTACCTGTTGTGCTGCTATGAAATGGAGCATCTTAAAACCAAACTTTTGTTTGGCATCTACTTCTCTGAAGTACAGGCCAACACTAAGGGACTCTGGATAACAAAGTTCGCAGATGAGTGCAAAGTGGGAGCCATTATTGAATCCCCAAATGATGTGGATACTCTACAAAAGGGCCTTACAGAAACAGATGCTTGGTGCCAGAGCCATGGGCTCAAGCTCAATACCAAGAAAGAAACAGATGCTTGGTGCCAGAGCCATGGGCTCAAGCTCAATACCAAGAAATGTATAGTTATCCCCTTTGGGAAAAAACATGTACTCGTGAATTACCACATAGGTGGCAGTACACTAAACACTGAAAGTGTGATAAGAGACTTAGGGACACAGGTGGACAGTGATTTCACCTTCGATAACCACATCGCCACAACAGTCAGGAAATCCTTCTATGTGGCGCACCTCATCACCAAGGGCTTTTCATCCAGAAAAAAGGAGGTCATTGTCCCACTGTACTCATCCCTCATTAGACCCATTATAGAATACAATGCCCCGTTTGGTATGTACCTCTCAAGACATCTGCAACAACTGGAAAGGCCACAGAAATACCTCACTAAAAGAATCACAGGCCTAAAGCAGATGCTGTATGCTTACCGCCTTAAAAAACTCCAGCTATACTCTGTCGCATATCGTCTACTCAGAGGCGATCTTTGCTTAACATACAAGGCCATGTCAAACCCAGAGCTAAAGAAATCCCAATCCCTCAGAGCCACACGCTCCAGGGATCTAAACCTTGTCATCACAATAAACAAAACATGCTGGAGGGATAGGTTCCTGACCCAGAGATTCCCCAGACTCTGGAATAGATTGCCCATACATGTCAAGCAGAGTGCCTCTTTGGTCCTCTTCAAAAGGTACCTTGACGATTGGATGGGAGAAAGGAAATTCACCCCGGGGATCACGTCAGTCTCCCTGCTAGACAGGGGTCCAGGGAAGTAAATAGTGTGGGAAGAAATAGCCAGGGAATTGTTATGGCTAGGCTTGTATAGGCCCTAGGGCTGATAGCCTAGTACCAACCTATGAACCTATGAACACTTGTTTTAAAATTCTATGCCACAGTAGTGATACCATTTGAGAAACAAAACAGTTGCACATTGTAAACAGACTTAGCATGAGCAGCAGCAAACTTCTATTCCCCTGAAGCTCACAATTCCTTAAAAATGCACTTGAAACTAAATTCTTTGAAAAATGCACTTGAAAGTCATTTCCTTGAAAAAATGCAGCTTGGTAGTTGGGGTAGGATTCAGGTTCTTGCTTCCTGTAGTTAAGGTACAGGGGTTGAGCCTAAGCAAATTGCTAACCACCTGCTAAACTTAACTAGGACATTTCACTCTCACACACACACACACACACACACACACACACACACACACACACACACTTTAACAATTTTATGAGAAACAGACCAAAAATATGAGGCAAAAATCTGGACATGCTGCAAAATTCTGGGCAATCGAAAGGTATTTCCCTCTTACACACATACACACAAACCCCTACCTTCCTCTTGCACACATACCTCCCTGTTAAACACACACACACACACACACACACACCTACCTGCCTACTTCTTACACACACTGACCAATGCCACTGTGACCCCAACACTGAGTTGCGCTACTCCATATGGGGTAATGACCCATAGTTTAAGAAGCCCTAGTCTATGCTATCTAAGCAATATTACAGTGTAAAACAAGTGCAGATAATGAATCTGGCACAAACAGAAAAAACATTAAAAAAGGCACCAATTAATGCAGTAAACCAGTTAAATGCAGTTGAAAAGTGTAGGTAAAACTCAAAATAAACTTAATTTCTTGTTTTTAGCTTTGGATGGCTTGGGTTCAAGCAGAAACCCTCTAGACTGCTGGCAAAGGACACCAAACACAGAGCAGCTCAGGTTAATTGAGCTAAAACCTGCACAAACATGAGGCTTATATACAGGTGAAATTAAACAGTTTTAAACTAGTCTGCCAATATGAAATCACACAATGATCCTTCCTCCGGCAATCCTCAGATCAATCAAGGCCATTTCCAAATTCTTCTGCCACAAGGATTGGATATGAGTTTGAGTGTATCAAAAGCAGACTAAATTCAGCAAGTCTGGATGTAGTCTATGCTATCTAAGCAATATTACAGTGCAAAACAAGTGCAGATAATGAAGCAGGCACAGACAGAGAAACAGTCAAAAAGGCACCAATTAATGCTGTAAACATAGATCAGCACACTTCTGCCACAAGGGCAGCTTCTTAATGTAGAGTAGCTGGTTTGGAGCTCACGTGTAACAAGACCACACAAACTACCTACAATAGCCCTACAACTAATAGATACAATGTAACACAGTGCAATTAACTACTTAAACTAGCAGAACACAGTACAGTAAGCAAATACTTAAAGCCCTTTTGTGTGTTTCCCAACTCAGACAGACCAGGCAAACATCTACTGCTACCAGATGAACAGTCCCAGTCATCCCAATGCAAAAGCACAGTAAAGGAGTGTCCTGAGGGAGATGCTACCACAAACAAACTTGAGATACGAAATGCTACCACAAATAAAACAAAGATACAGATACAGCAGTGTACTTTAAACAGCTTATAAAAGTGTGATTATTCAATAAAAGTACTTTGCTGTGTATAAACAAGCCAAGAGACACTCAGTTGTACAGAATTTATAAATGCACTAAAAACAAGTTACGCTGATTAATAAAACCTTAACCAATAAAACTACATGCAGAAATCTCAAGCGTCTCACCAACCTATACTGACCAAGCTACCTCCCAGTGCACTAGATGGAAAATCCACTGACCTCTTGATGTAAAAACAAGTGTTTGCTAGAGTGTAAAAATACACTACTTTATCCATCCGCTATGTAGATAATGTATTCAGATCAAGTAAATCAGTACAACAGACAATGTGAGGCAAAATTCACTTTTTCAATACAAACAAAAGGAAAGGTAACTAAAAAGTTCAATACTTCATGGCAGTGTAGAAAGGGAGGAGCTTATTAAGCTCAATTTACAGTAGGGGTGGGCAGCTTAAAAATCACCAGGTTTAAAGTCAACAAAGAAGATGTGGGTGGGAAGCACAAGCAGGGAATCCCCAGCAGTGCTTTAATTTCTGCGAGCTTGAAATCTTTTCAGCAAAAGACAAAAAGGACAGAAATTCACTGTGTATTTAAGTATCACTCAAGAGACAATTAACCAATGAAAAAATATGCGAAATATGCAGCCTAGATAATTTAAGTATCCATCTCCCACACCGAACAAAAATACCAGGCCAAGTGGATTTCTTAAAACAGAAAACAAAATGGAGGAGGTAAAACAGAAAGCAGTTCTATCACAGACAAAAAATATAGGTTTACTTTCCTCACTCAACAGGGAATTCCCAGCAGTGCTTCAGTTTCTGCATGCCTGAAATCTTTTCAGCAAATTTGTTTCACACTCTCAGCAACCCAGGTATTTCCACATATTTTGATAAATGCGCACTAGTTCTACAAGGCAGAATGTTTAAGACAAGATAAGCTAGTTTCCTCTATAAAAAGCAAAGGGTGTACCACACCAGAATAAGCAAAATAACCAACAGTAGATGGCGAGAGCAGAAATGTCAGAAACCATGGAAAATATTGAAAAGAATCACATTTAATGAAATAATGAAAGCTAAACTGTATTACAAATTGTTTCACACATATGCACACTAGTCTTTAAAACTAGCAATAAAAGAAACTCACCACTGAGCGAAGCAGCCTTGGATAAAAAAAGCTGTATACAAGAGAACAAAAACCAAGGATGCACCAACAGCTATGTAGAAATCCAAAAATTATCAGCAGACAAATCCAAAACAACAACAGCCAACGATATATTCCACTTTTTATTAACAGGAACAGAATAAAATAGTAAGCGCTTTCACATCCTATGATGCTTCTTCAGACTTCAATAACATTCAGTGAAAAGCCACTCTTTAAATACAGCTTCTTTGCACAGCTTAATCACATAACAAGCAATTACCTATTCATGTTTAAAGTGCCTGTGCCTAAAGAATTCAGTAGTACTTTAAAAGTTGATTCCTTAACCCAGCATTATATGCATAGCAAAGTGCAGTTGAAATGACTTTATAAAAGTGTTGTTTCAGCATTATTCATAAAACACATATAAGCCACTCTTTAGATGCAGCTTCTTTGCACAACATAATCTCATGTCAAGGAGTTGACTAATCATATTTAAAGTGCCTGTGCCTAGAGAATTCAATGGTGCTTTAAAAGTTAGTCACTCAGTACAATATTATATGCATAACATAATGAAAATGTTATTTCAACAAGTGTATTTCATCCTTTGAAGTCTTCTTCTGAAAACTCCACTGAACTTATTGACCAAGTTTATAAAATTTTGTCTATATAAATTAGCTTATTAAAAATATATAAAAAAATAAAACAGAAAATATATTGTCCATATACAAAGCTTCAGTGTTTAAGTGGTCTGGCTGCTAGGAATGGTTTTAGTGAGATCTTCTCATTTAGACCATGTTTATGGGCTTGCAGCCTAAGGATCCATTTATTTTCTACTTCCTCTGTTCTATTTTTGGGGTTCCCCAACCTATATCCTTTGTATATGGACAAAATAAGCTTGCTAAAAAACATTGATTTTTTATATGTTTTTTTTAGTGAGACATTTTAAAAATGGCATATATATTTTTTACTAGACATCATAGTTTTTTCTGTTTTATTTTTTTATATATTTTTAATAAGCTAATTTATATAGACAAAATTTTATAAACTTGGTCAATAAGTTCAGTGGAGTTTTCAGAAGAAGACTTCAAAGGATGAAATACACTTGTTGAAATAACATTTTCATTATGTTATGCATATAATATTGTACTGAGTGACTAACTTTTAAAGCACCATTGAATTCTCTAGGCACAGGCACTTTAAATATGATTAGTCAACTGCTTGACATGAGATTATGTTATGCAAAGAAGCTGCATCTAAAGAGTGGCTTATATGTGTTTTATGAATAATGCTGAAACAACACTTTTATAAAGTCATTTCAACTGCACTTTGTTATGCATATAATGCTGGGTTAAGGGATCAACTTTTAAAGTACTACTGAATTCTTTAGGCACAGGCACTTTAAACATGAATAGGTAATTGCTTGTTATGTGATTAAGCTGTGCAAAGAAGCTGTATTTAAAGAGTGGCTTTTCACTGAATGTTATTGAAGTCTGAAGAAGCATCATAGGATGTGAAAGCGCTTACTATTTTATTCTGTTCCTGTTAATAAAAAGTGGAATATATCGTTGGCTGTTGTCGTTTTGGATTTGTCTGCTGATAATTTTTGGATTTCTACATAGCTGTTCGTGCATCCTTGGTTTTTGTTCTCTTGTATACAGTCTTTAAAACTAGTTCAACTGACCAAATAAGAAGTTAAGTTGCTTTCTTCCACAGCCTGCCCATGAATGGTTTGTCAGCTGCCATCTCCGTCTTCACCATTCTTCCAGTGGTTAGACTTTGATACAATGTAAGATGAATGGTATATTATCATGTCTTACATTGATTAGAAATTACTTGTGTAATCCATAAGCAGCATTAAGTAATCCTGTAGTGTGCTATGACATAACAGAAACAAAAGACTCTGATCTTTGTCATGGCTTTAACATGATATAAAATAATCAGCCAAAATTTAAAAAAGGGAACAGATAAATACAGTAATATATTCATTTTCAAATTCAAGAGTTCTTGACAAAGCTAAAAATAATGGAGGGGGGCAAATTGAGGTACAAGTTTTAAATATTTCTCCAATTCACTTGTAAAGTTAACAGATCAACAGGTTTTGCATCACTATACATTTTCTGTACAATAAGACATATGAAACTTTGAAGTCTGGCATTATTGACTGGAAAATCAAATATTTATGAAGGGATGTTCTGCAAAAGTCTGGGCAGTTGAGAGGCAGTTGAGAGGCATGCAATAATACCTCTCAACTGTCCAGATTTTCACAAAATGTCCAGATTTTTGCCTCCTATTTTTGGTCTGTTTCTGATAAAATGCATGCTTTTTCATCAAATATATGTAGATTGAATTCACCATTTGTTCATGAGGGCAATATTTAAATGTGTCCCTATTTTTGGGCCTTTGCCTCCCCCCATTAGTTTTGGCTTTGTCCAGATTTATTGTGCCAAGAAGTTGAGAGGTATGCATGATGAGCAAGGAATGACATGCTGAAGGCAATATTTCACTATCTGCAGGGGTCACAGTGTCTCTCCTGGAGTCTGCTGTCAGTGCTCACCCCTTCTTCACAGTCCACAGTTAAAAAAGAGTGACAGAGAGAGATTTCACTTCTTTATATTAATATAACTGACTATACAGTTTTTCTTCCTGATTAAAGGACATTGTGGGAACTACAAAACTACAAATCTAAGAAAAGAACAAAATTGTTTATTTATTTATTTACTTGCCTGCTTGTTTTTTTTTCTTTACTTGTTTGGTTTGTTTGCTTGTTTGATTCCCTAGGGCTTCTTAACTTGGATCATCTACCAAATGACAGACACTTACTTGCTCAAAGTGAGGGGGTGGTGGTATGAGGAGCACTTCTGTGATCACTCATTTCAGTAAACATCTGTTCTATGGAGACTTTAACTATGCACAGGTGTCACTTGCATGCCATGAGTCCTCACTGTGAGAAGAAAACAGAAGCAAAAGTTTAGAAACTGTAGTATTTTTAGGATCAAACCACAGCAAAGGCTGCTGCTGCATTATCTAGTGCACCACAAAAACATAGCACTATTAATATATATGTTTCAGCTGACCATGGGCCCCTGTAGCTGTGGGCCCTGGGTAGCTGTCCAGTTTTTCTCCATTATAATCTGCCATTGCATTTAATTTCCCTAAATGAACTCCCTAAACATAATTCATCACAGCTGTTATCAAAGTATAACACATCATTGGAGAGTAAATGGGAATATCTGATTGTATTCTGGTTATACTCCCATTGCAAGTGCTTTATCAGTACCCCAGAAAATTTAAAAGGGCCTTTTCTGTGATTTTATTTACTTTGTTTTAAATATGAACAAAGAATTACAGTAAGAGCTGCATCCTGGCCTGAGGAATGGAAACATTACAGAATTCTGTGTTCAGAATGCCTCCCCATAATATCATTATCTGAGAAAGCAGTAAGTCCTGTTTCTTATAATTCAGGGATGCTCTAGACCCTCTGGTATTTGGGCCTATATCTGTCCGTAGTCCAGCTATGGATAGATATGCACCCATTAAAGCCTTGAAGCTTCAGCTGGACAAAGATTGATGGTAAACATTTGATAATTGCCCTAGGAAGATGTCTGGCTAGAAGGTGAGGAAATGAACTACTAATTGGGTGGATGGAGACCGATGGCTTAATTATCACAACTGTCTTTCTTTTTCAGAGTCTGCTGTTAGTGTTGCTGCTTCTGCCCTCTGCATTCATAAAGTATTGGAATTTCCTTTTTTTTTTCTTTCTTTTTTTGTATATATTGCTGTCTTCATGCATGCTTGCTGTTGCAGGACAAACAACTTGGAAATATATTTTTTTGTGTATTTACAAACTGCTGAATGAGATAGTTGTTTCATTTTTTCATATCATTTCTTCTTCTTTCCTCCATAACACTGTTTCAGTGGAGGGAATAAACAAAAGGATTCTTTCCAGGAAGTTACCTATTATTTGAGCCCTCGTAACCTTACTTAAAACTATGGAACTGTGGCTGATGTGATAACCTCACTAGCAGACAATCCTAACTTGTTTGCTGTATACTCCAAAATTATAGCTTTCTCTTTAAAAATAGAGACATTTTGAGTACCTTTGGTAAGATCTTCCATTTTGTTAAATCACATACTGCTGGTACTGCACCAAATGGGTTTAATAATTAATAGTCCTGATACTCTCCTGTCAAACTTTTTCGAGGCTCTGCTACATTTATTAGGAACCGCACTTGGAATAGTTGTTTATTTATTATATACTTATTGCATTTGTTTAATTCGGTCATCCTACTGGGGAGACAAGCTGATGATCTTTTTTGTGGCAGTCCAGATAGAAAAGCTTCACAATAGAACAAGTAAACAGCAAAACAGTAGTCAACACCATTTAGAATAAGAATAAATACATTTTAGGCCAATATATGTTAGTCGTAGTTTGATAAAGATTTTTTTACCAGATTTGGAAATAGTACACAGTAGAGTAAAAAATGTCATGCAATGTTACATTTGAGAACAATAAATTGAAAACCAATTATTTATGATTTACATGCAATGCAATTTCTTACAGTTTTATGGCAGAAAAATTGTGAGGATGACAATAAGTATAGGAGGTTGTCTGAAGTACTTCAGCAGTAGACAAGGTAACTAGGAGGAGTATAAGACATTTAATGTGTAGAAAAGCTATATAGAGAGTAGAAAGGCCCAGAAAAGAGGGTGAGAGAGAGAGAGAGAGGGATGTGGTGGAATGGATACATTTATAAATGCCTGATCACAATTTTTTATAGAATCACATTCTAAAGAAGACTTTGGGAAAAAGTCATATGGAATTGATATTGCCTTGGATTCTGGTAGTTTAAACAGTTTAGCACAGCTAATCTCTGGAAGAGTAAATCTCAGTGTGCCATGTAAAGTGTTCTTTCATGAGATTGACAGTATTACCAGAATAAATGTCTTGGGTGGGATGGAAGAAACTAGAAAAAAAAAACTGTGATCTTCACATGTCACTAGAATTGCAACAAATCTCTGGACTGTAGGAGGAGGATGACAGCACGCCATGCATATTAATGAAGGCACGCTGCCTGAGCTCCAAATCTTACATGTAGCGTGGACAAGTGCAAGGGGCATGTCTGAGAGCAGAGCTCTCACAATATACACGCCCCTGCAATGAAGGACTGCAGAAAGTGTAAATAAATGAGCGAGACTGCTCATAGGTGTCCGCATATCCCTACCAACAGTCCCCCATGTGTACAACAGCAACAGGACATAAAAATTAAAAGATGAAACCCCTTTATTTTTTTAAAAACTCCGAGTGCAGCTAACCGTAGGTGCACGGATGTGCCCATCGCTTAGCTACGGTTATTGCAACTTAAAAGGCTGAAGAGGATAACAAGGAAGATATATGAAACAGTACAGCAATAGTGTAGTGGTCAGAGCATCTGCCTAACAAGCAAACATTCCCGGTTTGTGTACCACTGCAGGACATATCATTTTCCATGTGAAATCTGTATATGAACATTTCTTTACAATTTTTGCTGTATAACCTACTAAATAACAATTATATCTGAACTGGAATATGCATTAAATGCACATGTGAAGTGTCAGTGTCATAATGAATAAGGCACTAGTAAGCATGTTTAAGCACAAATAAGTAGTAGTAAGCATATATAAGTACTAGTAAGCGTGGTTAAGTGTGTTTGCATGGGGTAAGCATTGCCTACACAGATTAAGCAAAGTGGAAGCTAAGTGAGTGTAAGAAACTCTAAACACCCACATACAACTGCTTTAAAGTGCCTTAATCACTCTGTACCCAATGGCCCGTGTTCTGCCCAGCAACAAAATAAACAGCTACTACAAGGCTCAGACTCAGAATTCTGTGCACCACAGTCACAGTAGTTAACTACTAAGCCATCATAGAAATACATATACATGAGGTATCAGCAAACTAATCCTCACCACAGGAAAATCAAACCAAACATGTGAACTGAATCTATGTACAGTGTGATGTTGTGTAACCTGCCACAGAGCATAAATATGTGAACTGGAGTACTGCAGTAAGCAGAGATTTGAGGTGTTATTGTAATAAAGTGTAGAAGTACCCACGTCCCCATACAGTGTATGTACACATGAATCACGGATGCCAGACATATATATAAACTGTAATGAAGAATAAATCACTGCTAAAAGGCAAATGTAGTGCTAATTAACTATTAAACAATGCTAACCGCAGCACAGCTCAACTTAGTAAGTGTAAGCAATGTGTAGGGGAGCTAATTCAATCTGCCTAGTGGTATACCTCTTTAAGCAGTGCCAACTTTATGTAAGCAGGTGTGCCCATAGCTCAGCCTTTTCAAAACCAGCCAATCACAGGAAAGTGCAGGAAATTGGTCGTATTTAAACCCCACAGGCGGGAATACTTTGCATAACTGGTTGTAGCTTCCTACTGCAGGCAGAATGGCTGGTGTGGGTGAAGGTACTCGATTTAGAGCGCAGCGCTGGGGCATCCAGGAGTCAAAATTCATGGTATGGCTCATGGTAAAACACCATGAGCAGATACTACTGCAGGGCAAGTACCAGGGCTCGAAGTATAAAATGGAGACCTGAGACATTCTCGCCCGTGACCTCACCAGTGCCACAGGTATCCCCCTGGACTGGTGAGCAGGTCAGGCACCACCATGCTGACCTGAAGCAGTGGAGGGGGGGTGTACTGGAACAGTGGATCAAGGAGTCTTGGCAGATGTCTAATGCCCCAGTACACATTCTACTAAGTAGTTAATAATTGCGTAGCTTGTGTATACTATGGATAGGTATGGCTAAATATCACTGTATTTCTCTGACAGCTGCAGATGAGTGGGCTGCGAACCAGCAAGTCCATGATGCTAGGTTGCAAAGGCTGCATCGTGAGGGAGGTTAGTATTTGTCTGCATGTACTGTCATAACAAATAAATATAAGAGCTTTAGAAAGGGTCATACCAGTAGAAATGAATGTGTAATATTCTGTGAATAAAGGTATAACCCCTGGAGTGCTTCTGTTTACTCTTCTTTCATATGTAGTTGAACTGTTGCATACTATAAATAGTACTGTTGTATTAAGCAGTGTTACCCACACTGTGGTATGCAGATAAAATGTGTATGAAGTTCTATATAACAATGTTGGAAGTGCCAAGAGGTCAGTCAGTGTACAAATGAGGGAGACTTAGATAGAAAATAGTAGAAAGCTTCACATCACTTCCCTGATAACACAGTGTACTGTGATATTAACTATAACTTTGTTGTCACACACAGCAAGGGTTTGAATCCCGGGAGTGATAGTAAGTTGTATGCATAATCATACCCCACAACTGTAGAGATTTTGTTACAATGTTCAGATAGAAAGCTGTATGCATAAATACACCCAACAACTATACATAATTTGCTAGAATGTTCATATAGAAAGTTGTATGCATAGTCATACCCCACAACTGTTCCAATCTGTCCAGCATGTCCAGATAAATGGCCTGCATCACCAGCCTGGTACCCCATCCTCCGGAAATATCAGTGTGATGATCCAAGAAATGTACTGATAGTCAAACATTTACATAGTCAGAGAATGTATATGAAAACAAACCTGTCATTCTAGCACCTCACCCAAAGTGTATGAGAGCAATTCTCAACATATGTTGCATTAACACCTGCATCTTGTCACACCTGTATGTAGGACACAGTTCACATATACAATAATCTATAAACATACCAGAGTACAATGTAAGGCCATTGGGTAGTGTAATAATACATGTAAGGGACAGATCACTGCAGTGACTAAGACTGTTGTGAAAACCACAAGGATATATTAGTTGTTAATTGAAGTCAATCTCTCACCCCTAACATATGTGCAAAATGACCCAATGACACACCTCAATTGGTATGTGTACACTCTTATCTTTTGTTGGGACATATGTCCCAATGGTTTATAAATATTCACATTTGTTTCTATGCATGTGCCATGTTAAAATACACCCATATTGGTGGCCTGTTGCCATCAATGAAACCTGCATACTGTTGTAATGCCCACTGTTGTTCCATATATGCATGTGTTCTTCTTGCTCTGCAACTGTTTTAAATCTGGTGTTTAGGGTTAATGGGAATACCTGTCCATGCTGTTATAACTAATCCTGAATGCTGTTGACTATTACTAACCCATATCTGTCATACACCTGCTACAACATAGCTCATATGGGAAGGCCGGTCCCAGCGGACCCACCTGTCCCACCTCAGCTGGCCATGGCACTGGGCATCAGCACATCTGGGGCCCAGCCTGGCACCTCTTCCTCCATTGGCCCTGTGCCACCTTTGGGTAAAACTGGTGCAGGGGATGGGGCTCGCCCCCCTGTGAGCACGCGCTGAGAAGAACCTGTCATCTGTCGACATGTCAGGGCCGTGGTGCGTAGGGAGCTCGATCTGGAGTTTTGAGACCAGCTACGCCAGCTTGAGGGCCGAGTGGTGCAATTAGAGGGTGAGCCTGCCCCTCCTACACAGCCCCCAGCACAGCCACCTTTGGGGCCGTGAAGGTGCAGTGGTGATTGTCCATGGGTGGGGACCTCAGTCCCACTGTTTCCTTTTGGGGGCTCATGGGCCTGTGACTTCCAAACACCCCTCCCCGTCCAAGGTATTTACCCCCCACATTTGTCATATATCACCTCTGTTTGTCTTGTTTGTTAACCTACCCAACCTACCTCCCAAAATATAACTACTACCTCTCCCCAACATCCCACTCTCACCTGAAAAAAAAAGGGCAATCTGTTCCCACAAAAAAATCTCACCCCATACATAGCTGTCCATTTCGCACACATGTCCACTGGACACATGTAATCTGGTCTAATTGGAATAACGAATTTATGTAGTCCTCACCCCTCTCCCAGGGGTTTGAGGGTCCAAATCTACCTCCAAATTCAGTGTATATGCACAGCTGTTGCTGTAGAAGAAATGGGCAGCTATGGACCTTTCCTACACCCTTCCTGCACATGCCTAGCTATTTTCCCTACTGCCTTAGCCTCTTTGTGCCCCCTTTTCACCACTTTCCTATCAACCCTTTTTTCTTTTCTTTTAAAGAAATTAGCGTGGGGGTAAGTGGGAGTAGGCACTTTTAAGCAGCAATAAGCGGGTTTAAGCTCATTTGGGTCATGGTAAGCTATGCCTACACAGGTTAAGCAATTTAGAAGCAAAAAGAGTACAAGACACTGTAACCGGAGGTTAGCAGTGCTTACTTCCGTGCAAACCCACACAAACCCACGTACAACTGCTTTAAAGTGCCTTAATTGCTCTGTATCCAATGATCCATGTTCTGCCCAGCAACAAAATTAACTGCTGCTACAAGATTCAAACCCAGGACCTCATACTCCATACACAAAGCAAGTTACCACTAATCCATGGCAGTTATACATAACCTGATGTTTTCACAAACATATCATCCAGCACAAATCAATCAACAGTACAGGAAATGTAGTAATATCATACCACACAACCAGTTAATGCAAGAAGTCTGGACAAAGTATGCCACAATGTGGGTACAAATAGGGATATATGTCAACTACTGCTCTAATACACTTAAAATGTTGCTAGTTACACAGTTATATGTATATGAACACATATGTAGAAGGAGATGAAGTCTGAAACACAAAAGTGTCGGCACTAGTTACTGACTTCAATGCTGCGATCATCCATACCAAATGCCAAGAGAATGAGGTACAGGTCAAAATATGAGCCGAACATGCATGGACATATGGACAGATATATATCTGTAAATGTAGACAGACATATATATATATATATATATATATATATATATATATATATGACTCACAGATAATCATATAACATCAATTGTATATAGATACATAAATATGTTCATATGTATGTATATATATATATATATATATATATATATATATATATATACACACACACACATATATATATATATATATATATATACACACACATATATATATATATATATATATATATATATATATATATATATATATATATACACACACACATATATATATATATATATATATATATATATATATATATATATATATATATATATATATATATATATATATGCAACATGTATCCCTCAGCCACAAACCCTGTATCTGTCACCTGTGAAATGTGTAGTGTTGCAACCATTCCCACAAATGAGAATACTTACATTAAACATATACCCACCCTCAATTCAAAAGACATGACACAACACACAGGTAATCATACACAGAAAACCTTTATTTGTGTACTATACAATAATGTATGCCAGTACTTATACCACATACATTTTGAAATATGTAATCAGTGATGAATGCAAGGCCCACACAAAACAATAGATGTAAGCAATGTGGATATATACCATACTATGCTGTCCAGACCAAGGCCTTCAATTAGTACAACAGTACACACAGGATTTGCCTTCAAGATAAGTAACAATCAACAATTACAGATGTAGTTCAGTAGCCTCCAATTACACCCTGTAGTCAAGCCCTAGGGGGAAATGTAGAACTTGTGTTAATGTCACAGTATCTAGTACATAACATTGCTTAACATAACATCTCACTATCACACTGAATGACCCTTGTCTTAAGAGTTATATCGCTGAAAAGGTGTCACAGCCGAGGTTAATGGCATTGAAGCCCTCCCACCATAAAAGGCTGTACAAGGGTAAGGAACACTGTGTACCACACACTGAACTCTGGAATGTACAAGGGCACATATGTGTTCTCCAGCTGTTGCCCCCATATATATGGACTTTGCCCAGCAGTTGATGTGGGAGTCCAGGACATGACTGGGATGATAGCAGTAATGCTAGCGGTAAATAATGATAGGTCATTACCTAACAACCCCTTTCTGTATCACAGCAGGACAAAGACTGGCATATATGTGGAGGACAGAGGCAGGAACATAGGGCCATATTTGCATTATTGCTGTTACACACCCTGGAAATTTGTTGCAGCATACCCTTATGCAGGAATACAGCATGGAAATACAAACGGATGTAGCCATGTATTGATAGCACTCAACAGACAGAATGCCACTAATATATCTGGGACAATACTTGTGTGGTGCACAGACAAAACCTAACAGCCAATCCTCTTGGTATCATATGGATAGGCCCACAGTTGAGAGCTAAGAAGACAGACAACATTCCATGCAAAAGTACCATGTACACAGAAACCCTGTAAGACTAGCAAGATGCAGTGCACACAACAACATTACTCACGCTGTTTGTAGGTCTGGAACCTTACCCAAATGTGTATTTGGCCTGTGTCTGCAGGTTCTGCTGTAAGAGGTATTGCTACCTGCTGTCTGTAACACTGATGTCCACACACAGGAAGGATGTCATCCATACTGGAAAGGTGAAGGGACAACGCCCACAGAAGTCAGCAATGTATAGTACTGGGCTGCCATGACAGTGGTTATCTGAAGTACTACACAGCAGGCTGCATGCAATTAGCAACTGGTGGACAATGACTTTTGCAGAGGCCATCCCCTGATCATGTGCAATACCTACAAAAGCATGCTGCAATCTATTCAAACCAGCTCAATCACTCTACTGGAGGAAAAAAAAAGAGAAAAATAAAACATAACTTTAATAAAAGTAACAAAGCTCAGGGATTTGTTACAGAGGAAAAAAAACATAAAAGGTATGTGAAACAGATATGCATTTACTTGCATGTAGTATATGGCATAGAATAATAGGATGTATAATGTGAAATTATTTATATGTGTCATCAGTACTTGTTCCTGTAATGATGTTCTGCTTAACAACTGCTCTGGACAATAGTGTCTGTCCCTGTGGGCAGCGGGGCATACCTGTCAACTGTGCAGTGAATGGCAAAGATGTGACCCATGATATCTGTGTTCTGTACATTACTGTGGCCAATGGCTGGTGGTGGTATTAATACTGCCATGATAGACATGTGGGTGTGAGACCACATCACCTGCAGGACAGTCATGTTAAAATGTAGCATAGCATGCCCAACTGCCATAGCAGTATAATATGCTTATCTAAAATCTGACACCATATATACCCCCCTATTGTTAGTCTCTGTTCACATGTGACACCTGCCTGTGTTGCAGCAAGGCAGAACAGCTCAGCTGTGAAGTAAAGAGAGTTACAAGAGTGTGGACCAGCTGTTTGCATGCACCCCACATACAGACAAATATACGTGTGATACATATTCACAGCTGTGTATGTCTACATAACCTCGGACAGTTATACATATATATAGGTATATAAACAACACATAATGATAGCTACACACACACACACACACACACACACACACACACACACACACACACACATATATATATATATATATATATATATTTTTTTTTTATATATACACACACATATCTCTCTCTATATATACATATATATATATATATATATATATATATATATATATATATAAAAATATGTGTGTGTATGTCATATATATATATATATATATATATATATATATATATATATATATACATATACATACACACACACACACAAACAGACGCATACACACATATACATAATACTGACATGTATAGGTATATACACACACAGACATATATATCTATCTATAATATATATATATATATATATATATATATATATATATATATATATATATATATATATATGTCAATACATGTCCCCTGCCATGACATGTGTGAGAGAACATCACACATCAATACGCAACATATCTACACACCAGTACATGACTGCAAATTGGAGTGTGGAGTGTGGTGTGTAACCCATGTTGGGAACACATCGCAATTGTTTGAGAAAGTGGGATATATATGTTGGTGAAGGGTAGTAGGCACATACTGGTATGTAGGTTTGGTTGGGTGACAAACAAGACAGCATACAGGGCTGGTATATGACACGTGGTGGTTAAACACTGTGGATGAGTAGTTTCATTTGGAATATGGAGGCCATTGAGCCCCCATATGGGAACAAAGGGAACATGGTGCCCACCCATGGACAGTCACAACAGCATCTACATGAACATAAAGGTGCCTGGGCTGTGGGCTGAGCAGGAGGAACATGCATGTCAAACCTTGTGTATGTGTACTGCATGCCTCCAGGTGATGTAGCACATATCCCATGTCTCTGTGGAGCTCTCTATGCACAATACTGTGACCTAACTGGGTGACAGACACATGTCTGTGTATGCTCCATGCGGGGGACACCATCCCCTGAGGTGGTTCCACATGAAGGTAGTGCCGGAACAGTAGATAATGAGGCTCCATGGTGGGTCTCAGATGTGATGTGGACTGATAACATGTCCACATTAGGTGGAAGTGGTGTTCCTGCTGGCAAATAACCCCTTTACATACTGTTGTGTCACTGTCATGGAACATATGTGGGTTGTAATAGTCTACACAATCACAGAACATGTCCAACAGCAAGCCTAGATAACCCCAATAACACAGAATGACAGATGTGTAGCAATCACATAGCAAGCATACTACATGCATATGTGGAAACATAGTGGCAGTGACAATGGCATGCAGGTGAAATACTCTGCAATAACCCAGCAAAAGCTGGTACAGTCTAGTGTCCCCACAGGGAGCATGTCTATAAACACATAACAGAAAGTGTTGTACAATACAATATATGTCTCAATGGTAGGTAAACCGGAGACATACCACTTGCATTGTGCGAACATTAAGTTGGAGCTGATATGGTGTTGGAAGACTGATATGTGTATTGTATTATGGTAAACATGCCATATTAGTTGCTCAGATATATTTCCATCTTTATGTCTTTCAGGGACTATGGTGTACCCAAGGAATCCAGCATACAGTACCGCTGAGGATGACATAATACTCACCAGCATCATCCAGCACTACCAGCTGCTGTTCTCAAGGATAAGCCAGGACCAACCTCAGTCCACTGCCATGTGGAACGATGTGGTCCGCAGGGTGAATGAGGTGAGGATGCACAGCCGTACATATGAGCAGGTCCACCATCATTGCAGTGACCTGATCTGCCATGTACGTCACCGTGCCGCTGCCATGCAGGGTGACCACTTTGCAACGGGGGGCATAACATCCATGCCCCCCTCACTAGAGCGGAGGAGCTGCTGATGAGCCTGGTCGCACCTGCCCACCCACAAGAGCTACAGATATATACAGTCATGGAGGTGGGTGCTACCCACACACCAGACATGGAGCATGCAGGTAAGGTTCCAGGACATATCAGTAGACCACTGTTGTGTATACATCTGGACAGGTAGATCATGCATATGTGAGATGTGGAGTCTGTTGCTGTGTAGTACTGATAATCAGTTGTGCATAATCTGTAGTACTGTGGACTTCAGCTGTTGTTTTACTATAATATTGCACCCACCCTGTAGCAGTGCCACAGCTGTGGCCACTGACATCAACTCTATCTCATCTCAATGTAGGTACCTCTGGGATACCAGCAAGGCAGCGACCAGATGCCGGTAAGTATGGTTTAAGGTTATGCTTGGCTTTTCACTGTGCATGTCATAGCTAAGGTGTAGGCCATGTACACATTTAACACACCTACACATAATGCATGCTGTACATGTTCACTGACAGATCACACACCTCACTAATGGGATTACCAGCCTCAAACACATGCAATACACAGACCATCTCAGACAACTGTGGCTACACTCTAGTGCAAATTGCCCAGGCACAGCTGACATCTGCCTAACATACACAGTTTTGTCATACACAGAGCAGTTGAACATGCTACACATAAAGAAATCCCACTCCCCCTGCAAACACATGCTCCAGGGTCCTAAACCTCATCAACACATTACACAGAACATACTGGAGGGATAGGGCCCTGTCCTGGGGAATTCCCACACTCTGGAACAGGCTACCCATTCATGTCAGGCAATGCTACTCATTGGCTCTCTTTACAAAAACACTTGACAACTGGATGGGAAATGGGGAATTCACCCTGGGTAGTACGTCTGCGCCACAGCCTGACAGGGCACAGGGGAACAACATTATTGGGTGGTGCATTGCTGGGAACCCCTTTGGCTAGGCTTATGTAGGCCCCAGGGCCAATAGACCAGTACTCACCTCTGAATCTATGTGTACCACAGGCAACATCAGCCAGGGCTCAATACAGATATGACCTGCATAATGGTGGGACATTGCCAAAGTCATGTGTTACAATGTGTTCTGATGTACCAGCACCATGTTGGGGAAGTCTATGAAGCTGCAGTTATGATGCATGTGCTGCACAATCCACACCTCACCCCAACCCAGAGATGACATCCCCATCTGTACAATGCTGGTGCCACTGTACACCTGCATGTTTGCCCTGCATTGGCAGGGAATATGCCAGTACACATGGTGCTCCTAGTTTGGGATACTGCAATATGACACACATGTGTAGGTCACAGATGTCAAGCATTTGCAATGTAGCAGGAGATGGTGAGGGTGTGTCATCCTGAAACACAACAGTGCACTGGAGCGGAGAGACAAACCCATTGAGAATAGCTGTATCTGCACACCGTCAAGGTGAAAAAGTGTGGCAAACATAACCCTGACTCTACGGCCCTAGTGATGATACTGTATGACCTCCAAGGGCTGTGCATGTGTTTAGCATGCAAACATGCAGGTTTGGGGGAACATTTGCAGGCCTGACTGACCAACTACTGGTTCATGATGATGACCCATGCTACTATACCCCTGCCAGGTATTGTGACCGCAGTAGTACACATAGCAGTTATTGCTACACACCATCATATGTGTGTGCACACATATGCACCCACAAACGGTATGCATCCCGATCAGCATCTGCACAACTGACACATATGACTTGTAATGCAGTTGACTGCCTAGGTCATATGTCACATATCAGGTATGTGTAGTGTTGCCATATGCAGTAGTGTTGTGCCATGGCATGTCATGGAAGAGAGTGCCATGTCAATAATGGCTCTACACTCACCATAGGTGTAGTACATTATGTCTGTGGTCAGTCTAATGGTATTCTATCACTCATACATGCACCACTGATGATGACATCTGTGAATACACATCAGGCATTCACAAAACACATGACCACATATAATCCAGAACACACAGAGGCTGTGAGCAGCAGAGGAAACATAACTGACACACAGATACACATCCTGCAATGGTGTGTACACCTGTGAGGTATGGTGCACAGTACATGCCAGGGTGCTGAACAGATGCACAGTAATGCTGTGGACATAGGTGCAGTGTGTACCAGGGGGAGGGCCATCACCTACTAACAGAAGTCATGCATTACAGCCATGTATAATGTTGGTAACTGGGATTGACTACAGTTGCAGGGCATGTTGTTGAGCACCACGTGTCCTGCATGCTGACATATGTGTAATTACAGGTTTGTGTGTGATACTGTACTGCACCATCACCTGCTATTGTGTGTGTTATGGGGTACTGGAGTTGTCTGTAGGTGCTGTCTGGTGGAGTGTATGGGTTGTCATGTATGTCGACTGCATGTGTGTATGTCTGTGTGTGTGGCCATGTCTGCACACACACATGTGTGTGTGTGTGTGTGTGTGTGTGTGTGTGTGTGTGTGTGTGTGTGTGTGTGTGTGTGTGTGTATGTACTGTTTAGCAGTGATGTACAGGTCTTACAGTCTGTTCCCTGTTTTACCCTCACAGGTGGCAAGATGGGGCTGGGTCCCTCCCACAGGGAATCTGATGTCGCTGATATAGACAGTGACCATGAGGATAGGTATGTTGAGGCACAGGCAGGGTCATCTGGGGCTGCCGCTGGGCCACCAATTGACATCCCACAAGTATCCACCCCATCCACGCACACAGTCATACTGCCTCTACATACCTCATCACTGTTGGCCTTAGCTGAGGGACAGTCTACTGGTGGCATTGGTCAGGACAGTGTGGTATCTATGGCATGTGTGTCAGGACACAGCAGCCATAGCCAGATATCTGGTGGGGTACCACATAGACAGATGTTCAGGGGTGCTCATTGGAGCACTGCTGGTCATCATGCCCCTGGTAGATGTGCCACATCTATATCTACCACACGGATGTTCCAGGCTGTCATGGAGGCACAGGCATGAATGGAACGGTACACCAGACAGGGTCCAAGGGCGCAGAGGGTTCATCACACCTCTGTAAATGACAGCATCCGTGACCTAGCAGGTGCCATTCATAATTACACTGAGGTCATGGATAGATGGTGGGGTGAGACATTAGATCTCATCAACAATGTCATGTCCATGTGTCAGGACAGGGCTGGACGGTTGCAACGGCCATGTGGACATTTGCCAGCAACATCAGCAGCTGGAGGTCGCTATGGACGTCCCACCAGTCACAGTCACTCCCATAGTGGCAGTACCAGCCCCAGCACTGTGGGGGGTGCTGTCCACAGACCGTCATAGCTGACCACGTACACATGGTCCTGGCCAGTCCCAGGAAATGCCTGGATCCAGTGGACGTCTGTCAACCTCGGGGGACAATACCCGATCTGGTTTTGTACCTGATACTGCCTGTGGCACCCCTGCTAAGCATAGATCCCGTGTCCGTGGCCGGAGATGGTGAACTGCAAACCCTGCCAGGTACAGTCTACAGCTGTCTCACAAACCCCATATAGGGCAGCCACATGGTGGAACTGTGTGCATGCAGA
>NC_056735.1:852066791-852121791 GCF_019279795.1 Protopterus annectens | reverse complement strand
GAATACTGCATGGCTTCAGCAGAAGTGTCCAGGCACTGGAATCGTGACTTGAGCATCCCAAACACATGCTCTTTTATGATTCTTGTTTGCGCGTGTGCCTCATTATGGAGTTTTTGTTCAGGTGTGTGTGCATTTCTGATGGGTGCCATCAGCCACGGCTCCAGTGCATATCCAGCATCCCCCACTAAGTGACTGTGTGGGATGTCCCCACTGGCAAATCTCTGGTACAGCTGCATCAGATGCCAGATGTGGGAATTGTGATAGCTTCCAGGGCAGCCAGCACACACATTCATTATTATGCCCTGGGTATCGCACACGACCTGGCAGTTGATGGAGGGGAAGCCCTTGCGGTTGATGTGGACCCTACCCCACTCACCAGGTGGTGCTTTGATGCCTATGTGCATATAATCTATTGCACCCACTACCTCAGGGTATTCTGCTGTTTGGTGGAAGAGACGCATATTGTTGGCCAAGGCTTCACAGGTGTTGGGGATATATACATGCTCACCGACATGTGCTGATATGGCATCCAGGAACTGGTGGAGTACCCTGGATGCTGATGCCTGTGAAATCCCCATCATATCCCCAGTCGGCCTTTGGAAGGTACCTATAGCTAGTATTCTTAGGCCTACACATACCTTGCTATCCACTGGGATGGGTTCCCCTCTGTTAGTTCTATGTGTGAGGTGTGACCGGCACAGCTCAACAATTTGCTGTAGGAGGTCCCTGTCCACCCTATAGCTCTCCATTATCTCCAGCTCATGTAGCCCTTGGTAGGTTACCCTGGGTCTGTACACTCTTCTCTGTCTCCTCACTGTGGGTTGGTCGGCAGCATTCACATCCTCACCACCCTCAGCCTCTTGCACATGCTGATTTATGATAGCAAAAGCAGCCCCTAACATTTTTTGTTTTGCTTTCGTTTTTTAAAATGTCCCTGTTTGTATACACCGGTGGTGCATAGTTTTTGGGAAAAAACAAGGAGAAAGGTGTTTGCATAGTTTATAGCAGTGTTCTGGCCTGGACTGGGCTGCTACATGTGTAATTGGCTGATTCTGATACATTTCACCTGCCAGCTATGCTAGTTCTCCTTGGTTACCTTCCTACTGCTGGTTTCCCTTCCTATTGTCTTCCTGTTTAAGCCAGGGGGTGCACCGTGCAAACACAGTGCTCAGATGTGAATGGCGCTGCTATTTCCTGGTTTGTTTGTTTTTTTTAACACCTGGTGCTCACTGCTCAAACATGCGTATGCATTGTAAGCAGGTTTTATAGGATTTTGGCTTGTTCTACCTGTGTACACCATGATTTTCTTGGTGTAAGATAGGACAACCCTTGACACACCCCCTGCCTTAGCTTAGCTTAGCTAAGGGCAAGCACAAGCCACAGTGCTCCAATTAGCTTACAGCATGCCTGACACCCCCTTCTGATGTCAGCTATGTCCAGGGCTTACACTCATGGTTTTCCTAGTCCTACACTCTTGGGTGCAGGCTTGCACTGACAGGGAATCTGGGATTCTCTATCATTCCCCTCATTTGCATAGGATTGCTTGCTAATCCTTTGTTACATGTCCCACACTCAACCTTCCCCCTTAGCAACCAGTCTGCACTGGTCATGTTGTATTCTGCCTGCCATTGACTATTATGGCAAAAATAATGATTTTCTTCTTAATGGTTATTTTAGGACTTTTTTTTTAGCCCGATCCCATTTGCACACCGCTGCCCTTAGCTTAAACGGCCAGTATCGGCCAAAAAAAAAGTTAAATATTTCATTTTTACACTGTTTTCCATGCCAATAGCCAGCTATGGCCATTGGCATGGATTACACATCATATACACACTTTATTTGGGGCTGTCATGCCTCCGTTTTTGTAGTTTGCAGAAATGAACTCGGTTACTAACCAAGTACATTTCTGCAGACTGCACTCATCCTGCACAGACAGCTGCCAGCTTCTTGGATTGCAAATTACCCTCATTTGCATGGTTTTCACCTGAAAATGAGGGTAATTTGCATACAGGAGCTCGGTCTGTGCAGGAGTAGTCTAAGAGCTTGTTCCTGGATTGCACGTCGGCCATATTGCTGAAAATAGCTCTCAGACTAATCCTGCATGCAATACAGGGCTTCATAAATCCAGGGGAAAGTCAATAACAGAGATACAACTTTATAAAATAACATAACCCATCATCATTTTGGATTTGTCTGAAATGGAAAATGGAGGCAGGCTATGAGAAGCATTTCATCTTCTTCTCTCGTCTTCTCATTAGTCACACTACAAGATGAAGGTTTGGTGGTTAATAAGGCTTCTGAGTCCCTCTGTGGCAGTATAAGCATTCTTGCTCAAACTTGGTATAATCAAAAGCAGTGGCCTCCAGTGACATCTGTTTCTTGTTATAACTTGGTTGGGCATCTTCTTGCATGAAAACACTGTCTTTAGATGGCAGAATTGCAAAAATAGAACTCAGACTAGATAGAGTGGATGAAACACAAAGACCATATAGATGATTATTATGAGGTAGAGGAAAATTTTTATTTAGCTTGGGGGTGAGCTGGTGGGTGGGACAGTCCAGTTTGGTCTTCAGACTACATATTTAGAGTGATAGTAGGCCTTTTTTTCAATCTTGAATCATAAATCCTTGACCTTCGTATGCCATTCTGTCCTCCATTTTTATGATCCAAGCAAGCTGATCAGCTATTTCTTATCAATCTAGAACACCCTGTATAAGCAGTAGGCAGGTAGACAGAAGAGGAGACATTAAGCAGATAACTTTTTCTGGACTTTGGGATGTAGTGTGCACACCCCATGCTGGAGTACAAGTTACCTCACTGATCATGCCAGGGTTGGCTATCTCAGGGAGAACCATCACATGTTCCTGTGACATAACTGGAGGAACCCCCATCATTCTGCTCTCCATATTATTTTTGTATCAGTGACATTTAAAGCAAACAGGAGAGACAGAAGTAGTCAGAAGACAAAATCTTTCTATACTCAGAAAAAAATGGCAAATTCTGAGCTCTCTCACTGTTAAGGTAGTTTTGCTAGATGTGATACAATTATTGCAATTGTTAGAACTGTGGTTGTCCCCAAACCAAAGGGTGCAAGATAATAATGTTTAATGGACATTTGATGCCCTCAGTGGGACTTCTTGATAAGTTTATTTAGGGATGTCAATAGAAAACCCATGCAAAATAGCATACTTTATAAGATCTGTATTATCACAATAATATAAAATATCAGAAATTGCTATAATATTCATAACTGCATTTAAATCTAGGTCAGGAAAAAATATTAACAAATGTGTCAAAATTAACACACATATCATCAACGTAAGTTAAAAAAAAAAGTAGGTAATATGGTTATTTTCTCCTTATAGACAAGCTCATTTCTATGACATTTATGTGAGGCTGGTGCCATGTACCCACAAGAATGACACATTGATGCAAATGATTTGAACAGAATGTGGATGCCCATCTCTGATTAGTCACTACTAGATTATGTATCCTGCATATACCTCTCAACCTCTTAGAGCAATAATCTGGACAAAGCTATAAATAATGGGTGGGGGTGGGGGTGGGCAAACACTCAAAAATAGGGACAATTCTGCTCTTAAAAACTTAGAAAGCTGATAGAATAATAGGTTTTACATTGGCATGACTTTTCTGAAGGGTATGAAGTCAAACTCAAATGCCTGTCATTACTTTCTGACTTCAGTCTTCAACGATTTGCTAGAAAAAACACAATTTTGTGAATAACGGATAAAAAATATGAGGCAAAAAATCTGGATATTCTGTGAAAATCAGTACAGTAAGAGGTATGATCCTGCAGCACTGATTTGTATAATGAAACATAATATGAGGAGCAGACTGCTAGCTCTTAGCATGAAGCTCTGTGTCATCAGTTACATACAATGCATGCATATTTTAAACACACTTAGTTATAAGGGCAGAAGTGCTTTGATACTGAGTTATTAGAATATTGATACAGATAAATCATATAGCATAAAGTATTACACTTTAGTTTTTTGGTTTGAAGTGCTTTGATACTGAGTTATTAGAATATTGATACAGATAAATCACATAGCATAAAGTATTACACTTCAGTTTTTTGGTTTGTACTGGTTGACTTAATCATAATTTGTGAGAAAAGTATTTCAAAGGAGACCATGATCGTGTCAAACCTAGTTGTTGTGATATAGACTATTGTTGGGGGTTTTCATAGCAAAATGTGAAGTATGAAACATACTCTTTTGACAAAATCTAAAGAGCTCAGTCAGGTAGCAATTCACAAATTCACTTTGTGCTATAGAGTCTCATGTTAAATAGTGCAGAAAAGGAGTATATAGATTACTGTATAATGACATTCGAATAAAGGAACACAGTCTAGTGAGTGCATAATGACGTGGATCTGAGAAAGCAGGCTACAACTCATAGTCATCATAGGTATCAGCCATGCAGTGGTGCAGTCACCACTTATATCTGCGTATAAAGACAAAAAGTGTGCCAAAAACTGTAATGTTGCAGCAGCAGAAATGCTAGAAGATGCAGTGGCTATTTTAAAGTAACATTTAATTAGCTCAGCATTTGGTCTCCCTGGAACTCAATGCAGACATATGTGCCAGTACCAGAAAGAGAGACATTGCATCAGATGACTGACCATTTGATACTGATGTTCTTTAGAGTGGACAAAGATAATATACCAGGCTATAACTCATTTCACACCTTTTGGTCCCAGAACTTGGACCAAAGCTCCAAAGGCGGTGGTGTTTCCATATTCATATAGGATGTGCACACCAACAGACTGGTAGCCCAACATAATGCATCAGAAATACTTCAAGTGCAGCTAACACTGGGCAAGACAGTGATTCAGGATGTAGCCTGATATAGGTCCCCAACCATGTCCC
Organism: Protopterus annectens; assembly: GCF_019279795.1. NCBI lineage: Eukaryota > Metazoa > Chordata > Ceratodontiformes > Protopteridae > Protopterus > Protopterus annectens. The sequence goes on along the minus strand of NC_056735.1, from coordinate 852,116,899 downwards.
AATACTCGGACTCCATGTTCCTAAGCATCCTGGAAAATATTAGAGTCCAACCTAACACTCTTATACTGGGCAACTTCAACTACCCCTTCATTAACTGGGAAAATTACTCATGTACCAATATACTTGCCCAACATTTCCTAGAATTCATTAATTCCAATGCCCTGGACCAGCTCGTTCTTACCTCCACTAGAGGTAGCAACATCCTTGACCTGGTCATTACTAACATGGGCGACCGTTGCTCTACATCAATAGTCAACTTCTCCCTGGTTAGAGCCGACCACAAACAAATCACCTTGGAAATCTGCATCCCTCCCACCCCCTCCACCTGCAAAGGTAACCACCATGAAAAACTTCTCCAAAGCTAACTCTGGTCTCCTAAAAACAGATGTGGCTAACTTAATGGCATCCATGCAAATGGACAATAGTTGCATGATGCCGAATCATACACCAATGCACTGTACGAACACGTACACAAATGTATGCATCTCGCCATACCCAATAGAACCAAGACACACTCCTCCAAAAAAAAGGAAGCCAATCTGGTGGTCCCCTGTCATAAACAAACTCTACAACAGAAGGAGGAAACTGATGCAGAATAAGGTGAAGTCCCAAGACTGGAAAACCTCCCTTATCAGCCTCAACAAAAAGTTGAGATCCCTCATCAAATCCTATAAAGCTAACTATGAAAACAGAATTGTAGCAGATAGTAAAGACAACCACAAGGCCATCTATAGTTATGTAAAGAATATCCATGGCAATACCCAGATTTTCTCTGAGCTATTGCACAATGGTACCTCCTATACTGAGCCAACAGATATTGCCAATATACTGACCGACAGATTCAGTGCCAGCTTTACTCCTCTCTCCCCCACCAAAGGACCAATCACAATACCAGTAGATTGCCAGGCACCCAGTATTGCTGCTCCACAGGTTAAAACAGCACTGTCTAAAGCTAAGAATACAGCTTTTATGGGACCTGACAATATCCCTGGCTGTGTTCTACATGAACTACAGAGTGAACAGGCATGTCACCTGTGTGCCCTGTTCAATCACAGCCTCACCTCAGGCTTTGCTCCTACTGAATGGCACACTGCTAGTCATCCCTCTCCACAAAGGAGGAGTGACTACAGACCATGGGAACTATCATCCCATTAGCCTGATGAGTCATATATGCAAAGCTATGGAACGCATCATCCTGGACCTAACAAACAAGGAAATAGGGAATCTCCAAACTCTGGATCCCACACAGTTTGGTTTTGTGAAGGGTAGATCAAGCCTGCTCAACTTGGTTGACCTCTTTGAGTCAGTCACCAGAGCTGTGGATGAAGGCAAGGTGATTCATACAGCCTACCCTGATCTGGCCAAGGCCTTTAATACTATTCTCCAGTCAGGAATCATAGAAAAACTCACTAAGCTAGGCATCAACCCCTATATCACTAGGTTGGTTGCAAACTGGCTCATAGATAGAACCCACAATGTGAAAGAGCTGACTCCAAGTCAGACTTCCGACCAGTCACGAGTGGAGTCCCATAGGGTTCGGTCCTGGGTCTTCTCCTGTTTGGTATCTACTTCTCTGAAGTCCAGGCCAACACAAAGGGACTTTGGCTGACAACTTCACAGATGATTGCAAGTTTGGAGCTATTATTAACTCCCCAAGTGATGTTGACATCCTACAGAAAGGCCCCACTGAGACCAACGACTGGTGTAAGAACCTTGGCCTTAAGCTCAGTGCCAAAAAATGTGTCATCATCCCCTTTGAACCCAGTTCCTATGAATTACCACATCAATGGTAGTCCACTGAACACAAAAGGTGGTATAAGAGATCTGGGAACACAGGTTGACAGCAACCTCTCTTTTGACTACCACATTGCCACTGTGGTCATGTGGCACATCTCATTACTAAGGGTTTTGCATCCAAGAAGAAAGAGGTCATTGTCTCCCTCTACTCTTCCCTCAGTAGGCCAGTCATTGAGAGCAATGCTCCATTTGGCATGTACCTCACTAGACACCTGCAACAACTCGAGAGGCCACAAAAGTACCTCACAAAGAGAATCTTAGGCCTTAAACACTTGTCCTATATGGACAGACTCAAAAAACTCCAACTATTGTCTGTCTCATATCGATATCGCCTACTTAGAGGAGATCTCTGCTTGACTTACAAAGGTATGTCTGACCCAGCTCTGTTAGAAATGCTACCTCTAAAGAAATCCCAATCTCTCTGCACCACACACTCCAGAGACCTCAAATTCATTATTACAATCAACAGAACAAGCTGGAGGGACAGGTTCATAACCCAGAGACTGCCCATGCTGTGGAATAGACTTCCCATACATGTCACGCAGAGCATCTCATTGGCCCTCTTCAAGTGAAATCTTGATGAGTGGATGGGAAATAGAAAATTCACCCTGGGGATCACTCCAATGGCTCTACTCAACAGTGGCACTGGGAACTAAGGTCGGGTGGCATGATGCCAGGGTAATCCTATGGGCTAGGTTTGTAAAGGCTCCAGGGCCATTAGCCTGGTACACACCTATGAACCTATGAAGCACTACAGCTCTTAAAATGGAACTGGAGGAATTCATGGACTTCCTATACAAGTGGATACCAAGGTATGTAAAGCTCATACCATTCTAGCTACAGGACCCTTTCAAAGCCAAACTGTGGACTCACTGCGTATCTTAGACTTCAGATTGTAGAATACTGCAGATGTTCCTAAACACATTGCTGCCATATGTCATCATCATCAGCAGCAGCAGCAGCAGCAGCAGCAGCATCATCAACCCCCTTTTCCCATTTTCTATTGGGGTCAGGGTGACCTGTTAACTGTTGTCATCTCTCTCTCTCTCTCTCTCTCTCTTGATTCAGTGCCACACTCCTGCCTTCTTTGATACTCATGCCTGACTGTCACAGATTTTCTCTCACACAATCCACCCATCTCTTTGCTGGATGCCCTCATGTCTTAAAGCCTTCTTCTTGCCTACCCCAATTTTTTTTTTACCAGATTGTCTTCTGCTTTTCTGCACATGTGCCCAAACCACCATAATCTGTCCTCTTTGATCTTTTCTGCAATTGGAGCTATTATGGCTGCTGCTCTTATGCACTTATTTCTTCATCTCTCCCACAGTGTGCATCCTACCACCCATCTCAATCACTTCATTTCCATCACCTGTATCTTCCTCATCTGATCTGCCCAGGTTTCTATACCATATAGTAGTACTGGTCACACCACTGTTTTGTACACCTTACTTTTCAGCTTCTTTGGCATTCTTCTGTCATATACTACACCTGACACTCTGTGCCAGTTGGCTGCAGCCCCTCTGATTCTATCTGTGACCTCTTCATTCAGACTTCCCTTCTCCACAACCACCCCTCCCAGACCTTTGAAGCTGTTAACCTGTTCCACTGTCTTCCCTTCTTTCTCAATTCTCATCTTCTTCTGATTTCCCCAGTTTGCTGCATTTGCCACTGTCTTATGTGTACTTAGTTTCATCCCATGACCCTTCAATTTTGCATTCCATTCCCTATCCTTTGCTGAAGTTCCTGCTCAGAGTCTGCCTGTAATGCCACATTGCTTGCATACAGCAGCTGTGTTGATCTGTCCCCTCTGGCCTGTTTACTGATATAGTCCATCACCAGTATGAAGAGCAGTGAACTCAGAGCGGAACCCTGATGCACACCCACTTCCACCTTTCTGTGAGACTGAACACTGCTAGTATTTGAGTCATTGCATATTTGTACATAGCATGCACAGATTCTACCAATGTTTCTGGGACTTTGAACCATCGCACAACTATCTGAATCAGCTTTCTTGGGATCTTGTTACATGTTTTCTCCAAGTCTAGGAATACCCAGTTGGACGCCTTCCTCATTTCTAGATTCTTCTCAACTATTATCTCACTGCAAACACTGGGTCAGTTGTGCTGCATTCTGATCTGAATCTGAACTGCTCATCTTTCATTTTACTTTCCACAACTATGCATGCCTCTTTATCAATCACCCTCTCTAGAACTTTTGTGCAGTATGACAGGAGTTTGATACCTCTGTACTGCTTACAAATGTGAATGTCCCTTTGTTCTTGTACACTGGCACAAGTATGTTTATTCTGCAGTCATCTGGGCTATGCTTTTCTCTCCATACCACTATGAGTAGCATCATTTTCCCCCATCTCACCCAATATCTTTATCATGTCTGCCTTGACATTATCTGAGCCTGCTGCTTTCCCTGACTTCATTTTCATTAGTGCTGCTCTTACTTATTCTAGGGTGAGTTCCTCTTCTTCTATCATCATAGGCTATGTCTGGGGCAGTACAGCTTCTGTGGGGATTTCTTCATTCAGAAGCTGCTGAAAGTACTCCTTCCATCTGTCTTTGATGTCCTGTGGACTGGTGAGCAGGTTGTTGCTGTTCTTTGCCATTGCAATTTCTTTCTTAGCCTCTTTGTTAGCCAACCAGTATTCTTTCCTAGCCTGGTTCATCTTTTATATGTCCTGCTTTGTCAGTACTCCTTTCTTTTGATGACTTCCTGGACTTCTGTATTCAATCACCAGCTTTCCTTATGTACCTTATTTCAATACCTGGCTTGACCACATATCTGTTCTGTAGTCCTCACACATGGTGTTTTGAGGCATTGCCATTCTCCAAATCCACTTATGTCTTCTTCTTCTTGAGGTCCTACAGTCCTGAGTAATTCCTTGAACTGTTGTGCTTTCTCTCCAGTCAACTTCCAGGTCTTCAGCCTAGTTGACCTTAGAACCTTTTCTGACCACTGCTTGTAGCTGATTATGGCAAACAGTGATTTATACTGTGGGCCAATGATTTCCCCTGGTGTGCCTTTGCTATCACTGATTCTACCCCAGAGCCCTTTCCTTACTAGGAGGAATTCTACCTGAGTTGCATGCTGGCCACTCTTATATGTAGCCTTGTGACTGTCTCTCTTTCTGAACCATGTGCTGACTACTCTCAAGACATTTGACAGACAGAAGTGTAGATTGGCCTCTCTTTCTTTATTCCTGTTGCCCCACCCATGTGAACCCAGGCAGTCCTTATATCCTGTTTAATCTGATATTGCATTCAAGTCACCGATTATCAACACCAATTCCTGTCATCCTTCTTAATCTAGTAGGTCCTGCAACTGCTGTCTGAATGTACTCTTCTCTTCACTATCACAACCCTGCTGGGGGCATAGGCTGTGATTATGAATACTGTCCTACCATTAGGCTGGAGTCTGATGGCCTTCAGTCTGCCACTAATTCTGATGACATCCCTTACTGCCTTCTGAAGCCTGTCCTCGTCATTATTCCCACACCATTTTTAGCCTGTCCTCCTCCGGAATAGTAGACTTTAGATCCCAAGCCAAGTGGCTTTGCTGCACTGCCCTTCCACCTTGTCTCTTGGATACATACAATGTCCAGCCTCCTCCATACCATCATGTCATCCACTTCTGAGCTCTGACCTGTAAGTGAATATCATGTCTGGCAGGTTGATTGGTTTTACATCAGCTTTCACTCAACAGAGCTATCCCAGGTAACCCAGGCTAGGGAACTTGACACTGGCCAGCCAGTAGCTTAATGAACCAGGCTGCAGAGCTTTATGGTGGAAACACACTGGCTAATAAGGGCACATACACTCCTCCCACCATTGGTGCAGGTCAGAGAGGGCAGGTCCTCAACTTACTTGTCACCATCAAATACCCATGCCCATTTGGTGACATTAGTCAACATGACCGAATCACCTAGACCCATGTTTTACACTGTTGAGTGGCTAGCCTTGCCATGGCATGCAGTCTGTAATTGATGTTCTCCTATCTTGAGGGCAGTATGCACCACAGTATGTGCCCAAAGTGGTTGGTCTGTACAACTCTTCCCCTATAGGGCACCATATAGAACCTGGGAGGAACCCCACTGAGACACAGGAAGAGCATGCAAACTCCAAACAGGCATTGTCCAGAAGTCAGGATCGTACCTTATACCTTGTGCATGGAATCCCAAGACCTTAACTATTATGCTAACTATGGACCAGCACATCTGCTTCCCACACATGGTAGTGGAAGACCCACCACCACTGTGCATGGCTTTTATGTTATTACTCCCTTCCCTGAAGTACTGGGAGATCTAGATTGCATCCATGTGGACCTGCTGAATTCTTGGTTCTGCTGTCAAACCATGACTAGAGGGACACTCCATTATGATCCTTATGCACCTGTAAGTTGTTTGTTCCATGCTGCATGCTTCATAATATGATCATCAGGAAGCAGGCAGCCCAGCTAGCACTGGGATCTACTACAACAACAGCAATAGGAACCTTCTCAACCAACAGCACATTATCCCCCAGGGAAGACAATGATGGTAATGGACAGAAACGGCCGAATACACCATACATCTTCAGATGTTACCTACAATGTACAGAGGCACAGTGCATGGTCAAATCACACTGCGCATTAGACATTTCCATTCCACCACACAAGAGAGAGGGTAGAGAATGTCACACCCATCACTTACACAGATGCCTAGAACTGCAAGAGCACATGACCATCTACACAATCAGGATGTGTGGTATGACAGGTCAAAAGTGGTTAACATGTGGACTGAGGACAGGTGGGTCATAAGTGTCATACATTATTTCCTCAGCCTACAATGAGAGGGAGTCACAATGGGATTTTATGGTGTGAGCAGTGCAACAGCAACATGTGAAGTAGTTACCAAATGTCCATGAACCGGGCCCTGCTTTGGGCAAACATAAGTGGTATAGATAACCCATGAGACACAGATATTGCAGAACTGATGGAACAATACCTGGTTCACTTTGTGGAGTCTCATCTTGGTGCAGGGTTTGGTATGGTGACATACTTACTGTGAGAGGTGGTGACTATGTTCTATGTGATGATGATCCTATGCATATATGCTGTATATGCCATCACAAACCAAATGCGTTGTATCACAGCATCCTCTCTGGACTCCAGGCTATGACATTTGGGGCTGATATTCTCCCAGAGGCCTCAAACCATGCCAGTCATCGTCAAGTCACCAGGAACAGCTGCAAATTATGCCTGAATTAGAGACCTGCAGACTGTGCCTGGATTGCAGGCTTGCATATCTATTATTTGATGCCTATAGTTGCTCACATAGCTAGAGGAGTCTGTGACAGTGGCTAACACTTAGAACCACTGGTAAGCAGTTGAATGTAGGTCTTTGCATGTCAGATGCAGTGCTGCAGTTTGCCATGGCAGGCCTAGTGGTATCAGTGGCAGATCTTTCAATTATAGGATAACCTCACCTCAACATGAATAGCAACCCCTACTCTGTGCATTCTGTAAAGGAGCAGGGTAGGAAAGGCCACAATGTCATCCTAGGCAATGGATGTAGGACCACCTAGATAGGCAATGTCAATGTGGTCTAGGACTGTAAGTCTTTGATTTTGTTCTAAAATCATCATCATCAGACTCTGGGCAGTTGCTGACCACAGTTTGTTGACCTGATCCAACTTCTACAGATGTTACCGGAGCTGTGTATTATCTTGTGATTACATAATACATGAAAAAGCAAAGTGACAGTATGTACTTCACAAGTTGTGATACCCTTTGATGTTCCTTCACATAAAAGGTAGATGATTACTGTCAAATACTTAAACTGTGCTTGCAGTCATCTAATTCTGGAGGATGACAGCAATGGACAATGCATGAGTCTTGATGTCAGTCTGGCCATAATTGCCATATAGCATATGTATTATAGCTATCAACCTGCTTGGTCTCCATTTTAAGATTTGAATTGTCAAGCCACTCCCAGAGCCCATGTTCACTTTTCTTAGTTTGTTACACATTTCCTCAACATTTGCATTTGTTAATTGACAGGGCTGTAGTGGGAGGTAGATTCAGTTCATTTGCAGTCCTTCATGCTGCTATATTTCATGCATTTTGTGATGCTCACCATATCATGCTATTGCCACACTTCTGGCATTGCAGGATATATTATTCCTCACAACCACAGGCTTGACATTGTGGACCACTGAGTCACAGAAGTAGTCCTGCAGAGGCTGGTGAGGACCACCACTCCAAAATAGCCATTACCCATGGGTCCTGAGTTCTTGTGGTAGGAATCATTCTTGACAAGGCTTAATTTATTTGGTATCTTCTGTCCACATATGTTATTTTTGCTGCTGTTGGCAGCTACATATATTGTGGCATTGTGTTATTTTGAGGGATAATGAACATTAAAGTGTCCCTAGCGGGCAATATCCATTATTTCATGCCCTCCATTCACTGCACATACTTACAGTAGTGTTATAATACTGGGATCTCAAATAATTTTGAGACACCAGCTTATGAAATCTTCCTTGAGCAGCATGTGGGGTTTTCTGTGAATGCCAGTGCCTGAAAGCATGAAAACAAAGCTGTCTAGCTAAAAGGGTATCAGACAAGATAAGATAGTGCTTATAAATGATTCCTTTCTTTATCAAAGCATAACTACCAATATGAATAAATATTTATGTTGAAAATAATTCCTCTAATAATCAGATGTCAGATGACAGATGTAAACCAGTTATAAGACTTCACAGTGGTTTTTAGAATTGTCAGCTCAGCTTTCTTATGGTAAAAATAGCATGAAAAGGTCAAAACAGACTTACAAAACTTAAAGTGCTGTGTAGTTTAGTGTATTAGAAACTTTTACAAGAAGCTTTTGCATGATTTTCTTTATGCACAAAGATACATAAACAAAAACTGTGAGTGTATATTGTTGCAACACTCTTTCATGCATTGTATATTGAAGTAAGGCACATTTTCTGTCTTAACAGCAGCAACATAGTATTAAAATGTGATCACTTTTATTGGCCATTTGTACATACTGAGGGAGGGATCCCTGACAGTCTCCCAAGTGAAATGGGTTCATGCAGAAAGCCTGGTACTTGAGAGGCTCATGGGTGGGGTAAGAAAGGCTGGAGTATTTTACCATCTCACCTATATTAGCAAGGCAGTAGGGGTCATAAGCAGTAATAGCAGCCCTAGTGGTGATAAAAGACATGCATGCCACACCTACAGAATAACAGATCATGCCCCAACAGATGTTCATTCAACAGTAATGACCTTATGTCATTACACACAGAGTGTTGGGGCAAAAAAATAGGTAGGACATAAATAAAAAAGAAAATCCTATGGCCATGATTATGATGATGTATAGGGACACCCAATATTGTCTCAGGCAATAAGAGGGTTTTGTATTAGGTCTAGAAAAATCAGTAGTGATTCCTGGCACTAGAAACAGTGATGTTCTGTTCCACAAAGGTGAAAAAAAAAGTACTCAATTTTGGAAATGGACTAACACACTGCAAACTGTATGAGCCACATAGCTGAGTGGCCTAGTGGGCTAATTGCACTATGCTGTAGTTAACAGTGGCCGGGCTTTGAGACCTGGCAGGGGTGAATATTTAACAGCCTAGTGGGCTAATGCACTATATACGATATACTGTCAGTGTATAAAAACAACCTGCTTGTTGGTCTCAAGTCTTATTACACCTCTAACCCTGCATTAGAATACATCTGCTACAGTCCTCATGTCTTACTGCAATAGCATGTGACAGGACTTAACATATTCCAGTAGATATAATACCTCTAAAATGAGCAGTATTAGTAGTAAACTCATGCGTCATTAGACCTAATACTAAAGAATAGTACCAGGAAGCGGATATGCAACAAAATATCCATCTGTTCAAAATTTCAGAAGCCATTTAAGCCTCATATTTCATAAAAAAAGCAAAATCATCTAACATTTCCAGTGAATTATGGTTCTAAACATATTGATCCCAAAAGTAAACAGAAAGCTCAGACTCCAAGAGAAGAAAAAAATAATTAATTAATTTCATTCAGCTAAAGGTGTATAACATGAAAGCTCTCCTGAATGCACCCCAAAGCTCAGAACCCCATTACTGGCTTTCGTCCTGCTGTGCAATGTTCCAGGCCTGCAACATGCCCTCTTCATTTTTAAATTACAGGAAATGGGTACAATTACTGAATCCCATAGTTATGCAAGTGTCAGATGTCAGCTGATACTTTTGCAGTGAAGCTGTATTTTACAATATAGCAGAACAGATGTCAGCTATGGTGTACAGAATAGCTATCAAGTACTTATCTCAAAACACATTGCCTCGATGAAAGTATGCTGCTGGTAGACAGAGAAAAATACTGCTGCTGTAATTAAATCACATGCCTCTGGGAAACACTGATGATGGATCAGATATGAAGAGTTCAGGGAATGGATTTGCACACCACATATAAGCCATGTTTACCACAAGAGAGTCTATCAAGCTGGTAGGAACACAAAGATGAAGAAACAGGATGAGTCAAAACAAAACAATAATCTCGCACCCTTAGGACAAGATAAGTAAGTAATGCAGTGAAGCTGGCAGGGATACTAAGGGGTTAGGAAGGCTGTACACTAAACCTGCTGATGACACTACAGAGTAACAGTGTTATGAAAGAAAGAAAACTACTGAATATTAAGGCAACTCCACCAGCAAATACAAAAAACTGAAATTCTTTAAAATGTTAAATAGCAAACTTAAACTTACAAAAAACAAAATCCATCTCCTCTCTGTGCAGCTAGTTTCTTGGTGTTAACAGCAGTCTACCAATTGAAGCAGCTTTACCGGCAAAAGATGAAAGCATTTCCTTGCAGTATGATGTTTATTTTCATTTTTTTGGTTTGCTTTCTAAGCAAGCTGCTTCTGTTCCTCTGGGTCCTAATGCCTGTCTCTTACCTACACCTTCACAAAACTGTATTGAAATTTGTGCAGTCTGTAAGCTTCCTGAGTGGCACACACAACGTGCTCCCACACAGCTTAGCTTTCCACTTGTAAATCCCCCTTCCCTGTAGTTAAGCAAAACTAGATAACAAAAATAAGTTACAACAGACTTTTGTCCAGCAAAACGAGATAACACTCGTAAATCTCACTAAGCAGCACAACAGACTTTAATTTGCAAAATATATAGATTACAGTTTACACTTGTAAATTCCCCTTACTGAACAGACTTTGGCCCAGCAAAATGGGATAACATAACACTCATAAATCCCACAAAGCATTAGCAAACAACAAAGGAGTTTAATCTGCAAAGTATAGAATACAGCTTAGCCTTACACTCGTAAATTCCCCTTCCTTCTCAGTAGTTAAGCAAACTAGATAGCAAAAATAAGTTGCACAATGGATTTTAACAGAGACAGTTCTGCAAAGTATAGAGTACAGCTTACAGACACAATTGAATGGACTTGGGACCAGCAGCACAATCCCCTTTGTTGAACAGACTATACAGCAGTTAGCAGCAGATAAAAGTTTGAATGGAATTATTAGCAATATGACTTGTAGGCAACCCAATTATTACAGCAAATGGACACGCATCCTAAAAGTTTGAATGGTCACAGTTCTTCAATGTAGATATAATACAGTACACACAGTTAAATGAACTTCAGCAAAATGACTTGACACCGGACTGGACTTAATTACAGCAGACTTACTTACAGTATATAAAAGCACCCCTTTGGCCCCGGACTTGCAGCATAGCAGATAAGACATATGCAGACAGAATACAGCTTGCTGGAGGCTGGTAGATGTAGGTAGACTGCAAAACTTACATCTGCCACCATTCTTGTTATATTCCCCTCCAAATAGTTTAAAATAGATCTGACTGAGTAGTCCAACAGCCTCAGGCAGTAGCTGATGTCATCAAGCACTCTCTGTAGGCTGGTGATGTGTGGTGACATCAGCCATAAATGTAAAGTGGCAATACCAAAATAAATAAATACAATAATCTTAAAAGAAATTGGGAATTAAAGGGGCCACTCTGGAATTTGTGGCACCCTATTATTTTGCCCTCAACACTGGTAAAACCCAAGGAATTTGTTATGGTTGAGAGGTGTGCTCCCACAAGCATTGGGACCCTGGGAAAGGGTACATATGGATTTTGTAGGACCTCTTCCAACAGCACCAGGAGGATTTCATTTCTTACTAACTTTGCTGGATAAATATACTGGCCAGAAAGATGCCAACTCAGTAGTTAGAATAAAAAAGTGAAAGGATCATTTCAACATGGGGAGTACCCCGAAAAATACATAGTGATCAGGGGGGTCTATATTATATATTCGAAGTTTCAAAATTTTGAACCTCATATGTTTGACAACATATGAGCAAAACTTGAAACCTCGAATATATAATAAAAAAGTAAAAAAAAAAAAACCTTACCTTAACACTCTGAGCAGGGGGACAAGCACCTTCAAACCCCCACAGCCTCCTACTTAAATATACCAACTCAGAACTATAGCAGACACAAACCTAAAAAATTCTGATCAGCCATTAAAGAAATCTCACATCCCAGCCAAATATTCAACCCTAACCACTCTTCCAATAACTCACCACTCAAAACTGCAATGGAATTCAATTCTTGTTTCATAAACAGTATAGAGTTCCTAAGAATTCCCCAGCATCCAATCCCAACCCTGGCCAGCAACCATATATTATCACATCCACTTTAACTGTCAACCTGCATCCACATCCAATATAAAACTACCCTTAAATAAACTCAGACCATGCCCTATGTCACCTGATGATCTTTCAAGTCAGTACCTTAAAATAGCAGCCAATAGTATTATCTGTCCTGACTCAATCATTATAAATGTTAGTCCAGGAATCCCACGTTCCCTATCCCTCTACTCTCTACACAAAGGAGGAAATTACATTAATACCTCTAGACCTATAGCAATCTTATCTTCCCTCTCCAAAATACATGAAAAATGTAGTAGAAAACAATTGCTAAACTATCTCCTGCAGGAAGAATTCATATTCTCTACACAACAGGGTTTCCGTTTCTCCCATAGTATTAATAGCTAACTAGTCTCCTCCTTATTTCTAGACTTGTCTAAAGCCTTAGACACAATATGCCACAGCAAACTTCTACTTCAAATGTTCTTACTAGGTTTATCTCAACCAACCCTTCTATGCTTCAGAATCAACCTGTCCAAAGGTATAAATAAGTTGGTAAAATTGCACTCAGGCCTGTCTCCATACCTTCCAGTCACCACCGCTATACCACAAGGCTCTATCCTTGGTCCTCTCCTCTTTAACATTCTCACTAACACCCTCCACATATCTACACAAGAGGTCTACTGAATATAATATGATGATGACTCCACACTCATATGCACATCTGACAACCTGGCACATCTCCAAAAAATTACTCATGAAGCTTTAACAGCCACTGAAACCTAGCCTTTTAATTCACAACTTCTGCTCTACCCCCCAATACTTCTTTTTTTTCCTGAAATCTTTATCTCATGAAAAAAAAAAATTAAAATTGTGTCTCATAATACTACACCCATTGATTTAATTTCTCTTAGCATATTATTAGGGATAATAGCGGATGATTATCTTAAATTTGAGATGCATATATAAAATTGTATAAAAAATCCTCATCAACAATTAAGGATGCTTTACAGAGCCAAAAATGTTCATACCAGTGAAACTAAAACTACCCTTGCCACTGCTTATCTCCTCCCCTCATTACCTTATGATGCTCCCATCCTTATTAACCTCTAGGCATCACAAAAATAAAAATGTAAAAAATGCTATAAGAAAGTAGCTTAATTTACAGAAAAAAAAACCTTTTCAGAACCCACTACACGAAGAACTAAAAATTCTGAATTGGTAAGAACTACTCTATAAATTGACAAATGCACAGCTTCTTACCACCTATAAAAATTATCCAGCATCCATCTGCTTATCCAGCACTAAATAGCATTCTGCATAACTATGTTCCCAATCAGTCATTATGATCCAATGGTCAAACATTCCTCTCTGTCCACAAGTCTATTAAATCTCCCTGGCATGGTCTGTGTTCTTTATTCATACCATGTTGTTAAGGCCTGGAATGCCTTCCATGTATCCATTAGGTCAGTATTCTCCCTCCAGTCCTCTAAAATCATTCTGAAAGTCTTCCTAACAAAAATCTGGTTCTGTTCATGCTCAACCCCAGGATAAACTATATACCTAAATATGACTAAGTACCTCACACCTCCTTACTATCCCTTCCTAACTCAGTTCTTTCTCTCCCCACCTCTTTTTCTAAATATGCCATAACCCTGTTTTTCTCTCTCACTTCATATTGCGTTTCCTGTTTGTATTATATTAACTTAACATTAATTTCTCTGTAAACTGGCAAAATTTTAAAATACTACAGCATTGTCATATAAGTTGTATCTATTCTTAACCACTGTTCTAATTTGTTATGTTTATTTAAAAATCTTTTTGTATAATTTTTGAAGATTGCACAATTATTGTTCTTAAAATGTTTTTTGTAATAGTTTGGAGTTTTCTCCTCAGGCTTCCACTGAAAATGGACACCTACCCTGTCAGACTTTCCTGGTACACAAATGTCAATACAAACATAAACAAATACTAGATGATGATTTTTAAATCTTTTTTGGCAATGATTTTGCATAGCAACTGCAGTCTCCTTTTACATTTTAGAAAATGATTGAGTAGAATCTGAGAAACTGTGTTTTTTGTGGTTATGATGTGATTTAGAAATGCTTACAATATGTATTTCTGAGGTAAACATGGAAAGTTGTCAAAAGTGTGTGTTGCTCGTTGATCTGTAATACATAAAGACACACAGGCGGGGGGCTTTGTTTAGATGCTTTAATACATAGAAACATAGGATGGACAACAACATCATAAAGTACGAACAAACTAGTTAACAGACAGACCTTACATACATACATGCTTACATCTCAACAGCTTACTAAAAAATGTAAGTCTAGCTTGCACATGTTCAGTATTTATACACTTGTGCAAGCCCTTTGATAGCTTGTTAAAGGTACATACACACATTGAGCTACACCCTCCCTGTTAAAAAGATTGTCCTTTGTAAAAACAATATCAGGGTTAGACATGCATTACTATATATATTAGAAGCAAACTACAATGTCCATGTCCAAGTTGCTTCATATCTGCTACACAGTTTAGAGATGCGACCATATGTTATAACATAATAATCTGGACCAAATTAAGCTAACGGGACAGCGTATGGTGCACAAGTCATATCAGGAAGTTCTGGATTCATCATAGTAATAGGAATGTACTCTGGAAATTGGAACACTGGACAACTCACTCTGAGATAAAGACTCTTTCTCACAGGTTATAGGCTCAGACATCAGTCTCAAATGCTGATTACACCTAAAAACTGCTCCTTGTGATTCCACAATGTATGATCTTGGCTCTAGACCAATATTCTTCATGACTCCAATCCAATCATAACCTTTGGATGTTTGTATCCTTACCACTTCTCCTTCTTGTAATGGATTGAGTGATTTGCTGGTTTTATCGTAATAGGACATCTGAGTTAAGTGTTTCTTCAACAGATGGGTTTTCACTAACTTGTTGTTCTTGACACATGGAACCAACAATTGACTACTGTTTGCTAATGTGGTTCTGGTTTGTCTCGACAGAAGTCTCTGAGAAGGTGAACCAAGATGTTTATCACGAGAAACATTCCTGAGATTCAAGAGATTTAGGAAAACATCACTATTATCTAATTTTGACTTCTCACGTAACTGTTTTGCACTTTGCACTGCATATTCTGCCAAACCATTTGACTGCAGGTACTCAGGGCTACTTGTAACATAAGTAAAGTCCCATTATTTAGCAAATCTTTTGAACTATTGGCTTGTAAACTGTGTGCCATTGTCAGAAATAACTTTGTGGGGGCTAACATGGACTGCAAAATGATGCCTCATCATAGTAATGACAGTACTGGATGCTAGGTTAGGAAGTAGGTCAAGTCTTAAACCAATTGGAGTAAGAGTCTATTAATACTAAATAATGTTGACCATTCCACTCGAAAATGTCTATGGCTGCTGTCGACGAAGGTAGTTCCAGAATCTGGTTAAATTGAAGTGGTTCCTTCTGTTGATGTGGTTTTGTACACTCTGAACAAGATGAAAGTGCTTTTGCTATGTCTTGTGACATAGAAGGACAAAATACTAGCCCTTTTACCCTTCTTTTGGTAGAGTCGGTTCCTGGGTGACCACAATGCAAGATAGTAATGTACTCTTGTTACAAGGAGTTTGGAACAATTACTTTAGGACCTTTCATAATGATACCTTTGTCAGTCAAAATCTCATCTCTGTAAGGAAAATAAGGTTGTACTTCTTGAGGTAAACTAGATTGCTTTGATGACCAATCTTGACTGATAAAATTAATGAACCTCTGTAAAATTGGTTCGGTGGCTGTGGGACCTCTCAACTCATCAAGATATGTGGAAAAAAAATGTCTCACTTCCATGACTTCAAAATCAAGGTTCTCATTCTCATGCTGTTCTGTGGTGTTTCTGGATGATCTGGATAATGTATCAGCAAGATAAAGAAGTTTTCCTTTCTTGTAGACAAGATTGAAATTATACTTCTGTAATCTCAGCATCATGCATTACAGTTGGGCTGGAGCTGAATGCATAGGCTTTCTCAAGATAGTGACTAGAGGTTGATGGTCTGTTTTGATCTGGATAGGTCTACCATAACCATAATCATGGAACTTCGAACATGCAGACACAATTGCCAAAAGCTCTGCATTTCAGTTTGGGTAACAGTTCTCGATGCATAGGCAAACAGGTTAATCCTCTTGTAAAATGACTGCATGAAGACCCAATTTTGAAGCATCACAGGAAAGTGTAACTGGTTTGTGAATATCATAGTATCTGAGAGTTGGTGGACTAGCAATTCTCTGTTTCAGGACATCAAAAGCTCCTTGGTATTGCTATAACCAAGACCAGGATACATCTTTACATGTCAGCTCTCTGAGTGGTGCTAATAGTTGGCTCACGTCTGGAATGAACTTGCCTAGTTAGTTGACCATGCCAAGAAAATATTGCAGGGCTTGAATATTGTCTGGTGATGGCATCTCAAGAATGGCTGTTTGTTTTGAATGGTCTGGTCATAGGGCTGCACTGGTAAATAAATTACCAACATAAGTAACTTCTTGTAGCCTAAATTTGCATTTATGTGGATTGAGCTTAAGATTCACTTGATGTGGCCTTTCTAGAACTTTTATGAGGTTTCTGTTATCTTCAGCTTCACCATGACCTCCTACTAATATGTTGTTTACAATAATAGCACAAGGATACCCAGAAAATATTTGCTCCATTGCTCATTGAAAGATTTCACTTGCAGAATTTATCCCAAATGGCCTTCTCAAAAATCGGTACCTGCCAAATGGAGCACTGAAAGTACCGGGCAATGATGATTTTTTTTGTCAAGCTGAATTTGCCAAAATGAACTCTTTGCATCTAAGACTGAAAAAACAGTACCATTTGGTATCAAGGCTGTGACTTTTTTGACTGTGCACATTGGATGATGAAATCTTTTTAATGCTTTGTTCAAATCTTGTGGATCAATACATATTCTGATGTCATCTGAGCTTTTCTTATGAGCTGGCACAAAGGAAGATACCTATTCAGTTCCATTTTCAGATGGACAAATCTCACCCTGTCACACCATTTTATCTAACTCAGCTTTAACTCTGTCCTAGATGGCTATTGGAACTTTATGCACTGGCCTGATAACTGGACTGACCTCTGGGTCTAACTTCATGGAGTACACCACTGGAAGTTTGCCTAGTTTGTCTTCGAAAAGATCAGCATAGGTAGAAAAAATGTACTGGGCAAAATTAGGGTAGTGGTCTTTTAAGCTAACTTGGTGGACTTCCTTATTAAATGAAAGCAGTCCCATTTTCAAACTGTCTTGGAGCCTTAATAATGACTGGATGTGCCTCTTAACCATATAAAATAACAAGTCATAGCATATTCCAAAAGAGCAACATGAAAGGACTACTGGACCTTCGGTTTGAATTCCTTCACCTCCATAAGCAGCAAGCTTCACAAACCTTGCCAAATCAAGCCTTTCCCCTTTACACACTCTAACAGATGTTTCTGCTGACATAACATTGCACTTGGAACCTGTATCATCTTTGAGCTCTATGGGTTTATCATTTATCTGGACAGTACAAAATACTTCATCCTTTGTCCTTAAATCTACCGCATTAACTGTTTCATGAAACACTGACACACCATCCACATGAAGAGTAGCCTGCAACCCTTTGTCATGGTTTTCTAATCGATCAACTCAATTCTTAAAATGTTCCCTTTTAATGAAAAGATGTGGACCTTTTGATTTACACAATCTTTTGAAATGATTCCATTTATTGCATTTGTGGCATTGCCGACTAAAAGCTGAACATTTTTTCCATTTAGATTCATGGCTTCCACCATGGTTACGACAGTTGGCAATGAAACTAGGTTGGGGTCCATGCTTTGAGTTTGCTGACTCACTCATAATTCACTGAGACTGTGTGAACTCGGGAATTTGCTAGAAAGCTCAGGGGTTTACCAGTGAGTGCTGCAGGGATTACAGTTGCTGCCATGTGCTTGGGCTCATTTTTTTTAATAACGTGCTGCATACTATCAACATGAGCTTTATCACTGTGCCTTCTAGAGGTGTTCTCATTTGTAAGCATATTTGTGTGCTTTTCTGTAAGCTCATATATCTGACAAATCACAATGGCCTTATCGAAAGTTAAATCACTGTCATTCAGCAAAATCTTTCTCACAGCATCATCTTTGATACCACACACAACATTGTCCTTTATCAACTCATCCCTTAAATCACCAGATCTGCACATTTTAGCTTTGTTTCTTAGACCAGTTATATATGCTGCAAATGTTTCACCAGGCTTTTGATCCCTTGTATAAAATAAGTGCCTTTCCAGTGTAACATTTGTCTGGGGGTTACACATTTCTCTAAATTTATGTTTGAAGCACTTAGTGTCCTCCCTTGACTCAGCCTGTACAGCAATATGATGGTTTCCCCCTCTCCAGTATCGATAGCGGGTGCATACACAAATGAGTGCTCCATTTCTATGGCTTCTGACCCAGCTAAATTAAGTAGAATAAATGCCTTTGTGTGGTCATCTTTAAAAGAAAATGCAGCCTGTATGAAAATGTTGTACTCCTGCTCAAACACTCTCCATTTCTCAGCAATATTACTAACTTCATGCCCCTTGGATATGTCATTTCTGATTCATGCCCTTCATACAACCCACTTCTAACACAACGTTACTCATCCTTCTCTAACACATAAAACAAACAAGCAGGGGGCTTTGTTTAGATGCTTTAATACACAGAAATACATCAGAATGGACAGCAGCATCATAAAGTACAGACAAACTAGTTAACAGACAGACCTTACATACGTACATGTTTACATCTCAACGGCTTACTACAAAATTTCAATGTAGCTTGTACATGCTCAGTATTTATACACGTGTGCAAGCCCTTGGATAGCATCTTAATGGTACATGCACACACACATACACACACACACACACACACACACACACACACACACACACACACACACACACACACACACACACACACACTGATCTACAATGTGTGCCCACTTTCACAATTTTAGCACAGGCACTGCATTGTAAGGGATTTACGTACCTTGCTGTAGACGTTCATATTCCCAGGGAAGAGATTTTTCTTTTTACTATTTTCTGACTTTGTGTGTGATCTCAGATATACATTTATATATTGAGAAGGTGAGAGCAGAGCCTCCACATTAGTAGGGGTAAGGGAGGACAGAACTCCAGTGCATCAGCAATATTTTTTCTCTAATCTGTGCTATGTTTAAAGTTGTTGGACTTGTGCTACAAACTGAGTTTGATATTTTCTGAGATATATTTGGGTGCAGTGTAGCTTTTTGTTATTATTGTTCCTGGTTGACTCATAATGTTTGAGATCATTCATACATTTTCACCTAGTTATAAGCATGCACTTTCTTGACATTGATACATAAACAAAATAGAGATAAGGTATAGATCTTTTTCCAGAGATGAAGCTGAACAAACATGATTATGTTAGTAAAGAAATTATTTTGGATTCAATATAGCGAATGGTACTTACTTTACTAATGAATGTCTTTAGTACTGGTTATAAAGTGTTTTAACTTAAACAGTGTGAATTGCCAAAGGTAAAGGTACAGATATTTTAAATCCTGCTTATGTCTTGAATGTCTTTCAGTACTGTTATAATAAACTGACAATGATATAACACATTATAGGAAACATATGCATGGCTCCCTTTCAAAATAAAGAATTTATTGCCAAGGAAATGGATATAAATAATTTAATAATTAATAGAAATAGTACAAAATCTCAGAGGTGGCTGTCTCATCTTAATAATTTGTGCTATTTGACTAGATTTACCACAGTATTAGATGATGATTTTTTATACTTTTTTTTTGACAATGATTTTGCACGGCTAATGCAACATATCCATTTACATTTTAGAAAATTACTAAAATCAGAGAAATTGGATTTTACATTATGAAGAGAATCAGAAATGTTTGTAATGTGTGTTTCTGATCTAAACATTGAAAGCTGATAAAGATGTGCTCCCACAGTCACCATTTTAGCACAGACACTAATTTGTAAGGGATTTAAATAGCTTGTTGTAGACATTCTTATGCCTTTCTTATGATCCTATATAACAATATTTGAAATGTTCAAATTCACCATGGAAGGTGATTTTACACCATAATGTCAAAAGTATCATCCCAGGTTAAATTGCTCAGTGGCACTGTTATATTTCATGAGGATATGTCTTTCAGATGGAATGATGAAAACCCAAACCCACATTATTAAACATGTGAAAATTATGTCCCTTATTTCATGGATGAGTGTAATATAATGGCACTGAAAAATATGTTCTGTTAAGCATTTTGATACACATTTCATTTCAAATGTCAATCCAAAAAGTGAAGATGTGTTAAATGTTCAAGTAATAAAACAGATTTTACTCATTCTACAGTGGAATCCCAGCAGCATTTAGAAAGTGAAGAGTTACGACTGGGGATTGATTACTGCTAGCTTCATTACAATGATTTCATCTTTCATCTTTTTGTTTCTAAATTTTCTTTCTCTCATTAAAGTTATTAACTTTTTATTTTAAAAGTTCAAGATTAAG
Organism: Protopterus annectens; assembly: GCF_019279795.1. NCBI lineage: Eukaryota > Metazoa > Chordata > Ceratodontiformes > Protopteridae > Protopterus > Protopterus annectens. The sequence goes on along the minus strand of NC_056735.1, from coordinate 852,095,845 downwards.
GTAGAAAGCAAACCTTGTAATACATTTTTATGAAGACAAGGGCAACTGCAATGAATCATAGCTTGCTTAAAGATTTAGCCAATTAACATTTGCAGTTAATGTAGCAAGGACTTTTAGTTCGTGGTTTTATTCAAACAATATTTGATTATGGAACAGGTTGCTGTGTGAATTAATCTGATTTTTTGCTATATGTTTATTGTACACATGTTTTCCTCCTGTATTTCATTTCAATGCATGATATTTAATATTTTTGTTTGAGATTCAAAAGTTTTTGGTATGAGAAGTAAAGATGATTTGTTTATCATGGAGATTGATGAACAATTAGTTTTTACTAACGTAAAAAGAGGCATCCAGTAAAAATTTTCTTTGGACATCTGTTAAAACAAACTTTTGGGTGAGTAAATCTGATTTTTCTACCACACCCAACCTGCATCTGTTGCATTCTTAAAACTTTTGGCCCTTGAGTTGTTTATTATACTTCCTAATTTAGCTTCAATAATCTTCCCATTCAAACCTCACTAACTCCTACCTATGATAACTACAAGATCATATACAACTAGATGCTACCCACTTTAAATAAGCATCTGCCTAACTATTAACTCATTTTGTTCTAAGCAGCTTAAATAATATTGTAACTAGTCACATTTTCTTCTGCTAATTGTTTAAAACCTTGTTTGTAACAACTCACATACTTGTCTGCCAATTATTAATACTCTGTATAACTGAATTGCCTGAGTAGCTTTTTTTCTCTCCAGGTCTCTGCTTGTAAGATCCTATAGCTGATTGTTACTACTATGTTACTAAAATTTAATAAATTGTTTTCTAGTCCTGAGGAGCTTTTCTCCCCAGATCTCTGCTGAAAATGAGCCAAAAGCTCAGCCAGACTAACCCGGTTAACAAATGTAAAACAAATAAATAAATAAATATATAATCATACCTCTCGATGCCTTAGAGCAAAAAATCTGGACAGAGCCATTAATAAAAGTGGGACAAAGTCCCAAAAATAGGGACAATTTTTAAATATTGCTCTTACAAACTTAGAAAGCTAATGGAGGTTTTGCATTAACATGAATTTTCTGAAGGGTATGAATTCTGAAACTCAAATGTCTGTAATTATCTTCTAATTTAAATTTTTAATGATTTGCCATTAATTTGACAGAAAACCACAATTTTATGAAAAACGGACCAAAAATATGAGGCAAAAATCTGTACAGTTGAGATATATGACATCATCTACAATGTTGTCAGCAGCTCAAAAGGTAATACATATCTTTGATATAAAGAATATCCTAAGGTCCTGGGTTCTGTTCTCACACCAAGTGCTTGAATTAATTTTCCAGTACTGACACTGTAGTACAATGGGAGTGTCAGGGAAGTGGACTGACTTCCTGAGGTCCTGTCCTTCAGATGAGATATTATATCAAGGTTTTATCTGCATAAGCTAGTGGTAACTCTGGGAGATATGAAACATCTCACTGCACTTATCAAAAAAGAATAGTGATAGGATAGTTATATGCCTCTTAACTGTCCAGATTTTTACAGAATTTCTGGATTTTTGTTTCATATTTTTGGTCTGTACCTCATAAAATTTGTGGTTTTCTATCAAATGATTTGGCATTGACATCACTAAATAATAACATATATTTTATATAAATGTAAGATTGCCTTTGTCATATGTGAAAATTTAATAAAGATATTTGGAGAAAAAATAATATATATTTGAATTTCATACTTTATATCCTTCAGAAAATGCATGATGCAAAATTGACTACACTATCAACTACCTGTTTATAACAGCAATATTTAAAATCTGTTTCTGATTTTTTTGCATTTGTCCCCCCATTATTTTTGGCTTTGTCACAATTTCTTGCACTTAGAGTTTGAGAAATATGGTCAGTTAGCATTTTAAAGAAATCAGTAACATTCCTCTTTAATACCAAATAAAATCCATAAAGAGTAAAATACAAAAGTAGTCTCAGAGGAAAGAGACTAAACAAGAAAATAAAACTAAACGAAAAAGAGAGATCTTCTTCTTCCAGCTTTTCCTGGTTAGGTGTTGCCACAGCGGATCACCTGTCCACTCATGATTGGCAGTGGAGTTTTACGGTGTTGAGTTGCCAGCCCAGCACCCAACCTTCCACAAAAGGCACACACATGCACACACTCACACCTAAGGCCAATTTAGAGTGTCCAATCCACCTATAGCATGTCTTTGGGATGTAGGAGGAAACTGGAGCACCCGGAGGAAACCCACACGACCACAGGGAGGATTTGCAGACTCTGCACAGACGGCACCCCAGCCAAGAATCAAACAGGAGAACCTCTTGCTGTGAGGCAGCAATGCTAACCACTGCACCACCGTGGCTACCCAAAACAGAAAAAGAAAGATACTAAACTTTAATAAATTTCACAACTATTTAATTTCTTATTGTCTTATTTATTCCACCTTCTTGTAATACAGTCTTGAACTTTTCTGTCTCTGCATTTTTATCCCAATTTCTGTTATATAATAAACATTTTGCAGTAGCCTTAACATTGCTCCTAAGCACAGACCATTGACAGCTTTAAATTCTGAGACTCAGAAGTCTGAGTTTTGGAACAGCAAGACTAAATGTGTGAATCTGGGGATTTACATACTCTAAGTCTGAGATAGCCACATATTCTCAAATCTCTGAGGTGTGGTGATCACAGGGTGAAAATATAAAAGTACTCGGTATGTGGGGATGCAGACCCAAACACTGAGGTGTATTGGACATCTGCCCCTTATAGAAAACAACTTCAAAGAAGAATAAGTATTAAACTCTACTGCTGATTTTTAGTTTTACAATTGTTTTCTTTTTTCATAATTCTTCAGCTCACACTAATAGGTCACAGAATTACAAAAGAGAGCCCACATCATTATTATAATCTCATGTTTTATCCATTTCATTAGATAAATGTTGATATTTTGCATACATTATTATTTCTTTATCAAATTATACTTAATTCACAATGAAATATTAAGTTTGTTATCTTACAAAAGCCTTACCCTTTTACAGTCTACAAAAACACATAGCCAAATCAGTAACCATTTGAAATGTCTGGACACAGTAGAACAAGTCCTGAAATACAGAAATACAGAGAGTGAATGGTCAAAAGAACAGACTTGCATATACTAAGTCTGAGATGCCATTTCTCAGAATATTCCCTTTTGTCCATGGTATGGTAATCTTGGAGATGGCATATTATTTATGGGGGGGGGCTGCCCTGCAAAAAGATGTATGAAGAAAAGCAATTCTCAAAATTCACTCTTCTCCTTTGTTTTCAGTCTTTTTTTCCCTGCTTGTTGCCATTCAGTATTTCAAGTGCCCATATTTCAATAGGGAGTCATTAACCCCTCTTGGAAATCACACAGATTTTACAATCCATCATTTTTGCTTTAAACCCTCCTAATGTTATACTTTTTGAAATATGTGCATTGTATCCTGTTGCAGACCATTCCAGCTTTGCAACACATAACTTATCAACCCTGAGTCAGTGCTAGTAACATTAAACTGGAGGAGTCAAACTCAATTAACAATTCAGCTCTCAACAAGTGTAAAAAAGTGATAAACAACTTACACAAGTGAAGTCTCTCACTAGAACTGACAAATGTAAACTCATTACAAGAGATGTGAATTCAACAGGTTTGAAATGTCAAGTTTGCATTACTGGAATTGCCATTTAAACCATCTATTTAATGATTATTTTGTATCATACTCTTTTTGATTGCTTGACTTAATTCTTTTTTGTGTCTTCCAAATTCTCCATTTTGTTTCATTTCATACCATATCTGTCGTTAAAAATCTTCCTTTGCCCTGTGTAATCCTATGGAATCTTCATGGAAAAGCATACAGTAGAGAAAAAGGAGATGCCAACAGAGCTACTAATTGCTCCAAAGTCTAACATTTACAGTGTTTATTGTTATGAAATTTCATTAGATGAATGCTTGGATCCATGGTGTAGGGCATGGATTCCCAACTGTGACATAAATAATTGTTGTTCATTTGGTGGCCCTAGCACTAGACAGAGCCAGGCAAGAAGGAGTAGTAGTGAAGGGTGTGGCCTACTTGCCTCTTCCAGGGGAACAGTGGGGTTTGTGTAAACACAGGGGATTAAAGGATGGTGCTAACTCCTTTGTGGAGATCAGAAAGCTCACTGTTCATGCCTTGGGAGGGAGGAGGCTAGTGCTTGACAGACAATGAGACAAAGAGTCTGTCTGATTTAACATAGAACTTAATGCGATTTCTGAGATGTCTAAAACTTTGTAAGAGTGCTATGTTTAATTGTTGTACCATTCTTTCCAGGCATTGTCTCTTTGGAGCATGAGCTGTTTGTCTCGTTTGTTAGCCATGGTGCTGTATTAGATTTTATCCTTTTTTGTCCTAACTAGTGCAAATTCATTTAGAACTTTTAGGAAAATGTAATTTAAATGAGCTATTGCTTCATCTAAGGACACTGTACTTAAAACATTGCAGTTGTGGATGATGAGAATTGAAGTATATGTCTCTCTGGCAAATTTACTGACATTTCATATTTGGTTCTAGATAACTTGTTTGAGTCAAACATGTTGTTGTCTTCTTACATAGGTTGGAAGATTGACACTGATGGTAAGAGGTAAACATCTACAGGATGTTATGTTGTGGGGTTTGGGTAGAAATCTCCATTAAGTTTCAGAATGAAAATAGGGTGGGTGGTGGTGTAGAACCATCTGCATTTGTATTTAAGTTTTATTGTGACTGAATGAGTTATATTCCTAACCTTAATACACATATATAATGGAAGAGTTCTGAGAATGTACAGGTAAGGAGATACAGTTAGAGAGAAGGCGAGGATATTGCGATATAGCATATGTGAGCCGGTGATGGAGATGGAATATGGAGTGAGAGTAATAGGATAGGTAAAGATGAGAATATGTGTATTGAGCATGCACATAGATACTAAATGAGTTATTATCATTGTGAGTTAAGATAGAGGGTAGAATGGGTGGAGATTTAGTAAAATGTTTGGAGAACTAGGTGCAGTGTTGTTAATACACAAGTGAGCAGTCAGGTAATGTTTGTTAAGAGTGTGTGGAATGTGTTTGCTGTTGGCAGTAATGGAAGTGAGTAGTATGAAATAGAAGACAGTGAGTAGTCTGATGGGTGATAAAATGAGAGACATTCAGGTGAAAGGAATGAGTGTAGAGATGATGCTATTGAAGGAAAGTTGTGGGAGTAATGAGTCTAAGAGAGATGTGAAAGTAACAGAGTGCTAAGAAGAGAATAAGTAGGGTGGGAAGAAGAATGTGCAAATGGCTCTGTTGAAAGAAATGTGTGGACTGAGGGTACACTTCTGCTGGTGTTGTAATTGCTTGAACAATGAGGATGAAATGTGATGTGGATATGTGTGCATAGATGGCAGATGATTTGTAGTTTAAATGAAGATGAAGATTTCTGCAAGAAGGCTAAAAGGTGAGTATGCCTTTAAGGAGGGAGGGATCTGTGTAAAGAGGTGGGTAGAGAGTGCTGATCATATAAATGAGGATATGTAGGGTGGTTGGGGGATTGGGGGTGGGAAGTGATTGAAGGGGAACATCTCCCAAAATAGTGGAAAGTAATCAGTGCTTGTATGCACACTTTGCAGAGCTTTCTTAACATAGGAAATTACTTACTTGTTATTAGTTTTACTTTAAGCGATTACATTTTCTGTAACGGAAACAGTGGTCTAACACATGCTTTGAAAGCTTAATGGCTGTCCTGTTATATCAGAATGAAACTATGATAGTACAGTTTTGAAGCAGAAAGGTTCTTCAAAACATTATGAATATATAAGTGAGTATTCCTCAATCAATTAGCTTACTGCTAGCAACCTGTGTACAGGAATGCTTGCAGAAGGGAGGGGAACAGACTAAAGAGTCAGTCAGAACAGCAGAGAAAAGTATGATTAACTACCAGAGGGAGATAATGGGCAGTTAAACATGTAATTACTATTACTCAGAATAGTGGGTCTGTGTTCTTGAAGCAGGACACTGCACTCCCACTAATAATACCATATTTCCCCGAAAATAAGACCAGGTTTTATACTTTTTCCCCTGCCGAAATACGCATTAGGGCTTATTATCAGGGGATGCCTTATTTACCCCCACCATACAAAAATCTACATTTATTCATTTAGTCATGTACAAAAATCGACATTTATTCATGCACACAAATTGACATTTATTCATATACACAAATCGACTTTTATTCATGTACAAAAATTTACATTTATTCATGTACACAAACCAACATTTATTCATGCACATAAATTGACATTTATTTGGTACTCTTCTGCTTCTGGGCAACAGTTCTAGGTAACACATTAACAGCTGTGTGAGAATTCTACATAAACAGCACAACAAACATTTCAACTTCAGAATATCTGCACCTTGGCTTTCACAGTGCAATATTTCATGCTTAACAGAAAGTGCAGAAAAATCTTAATACATGTATATTAGAGGAGGGGAATAAAACAGGTGAATAACTGCCACTTTTTGAGGTGTGATGCTTTATTTATTCCTTACCAAAACCATAAGAGAAGAATGATGGGAAGTCATAAAAATGAAGTCTGGGAGCTAGTGGCCTTACTTTTTAATTACCTCTTGATAATGAAATGTTACCTTAATACAAGAAAGCAAAAAAACTGACAAGAGCTTGCTGGCAGCTGAAAGCAGAAGCAATCATTCTGTTGCCCTGATAATGGAAAAGTTATTCAAATACAGTCATGTCATCTTCTTCTGGAACATTGTCATAAGTCTCCAACCCCTGATTCAGGTTACTGGCTAAAGCACTTGCCACCCCTATAGTGCCTTTTTTTAGGCAAGGGTCAAAGGATAAAACCACCACCATAACAGATACAAGCATGCAAAATCTGAAGGTAATGCTACTCAATGCTAGAAGTCTAAACCTCAAAATGCACTCTCTTGAGGCACTCCTAAAAATGGAGAACATCGATATCTGTGCAGTAACTGAGACCTGGTTCAAGGCTCCAGAGAGCACCCCTGCAATACCAGGCTACAATTCTTACCACACTTTTCAGCCACAAAACCAAGACTGAAACACTAAACGTGGAGGAGTGCCCATATTCACCAAGGATATTCACACCTCCAGGCTAGTTGCCCAACACAATACATCTGAAATTCTCCAGGTGCAGCTAACACTAGGTAAGACTGCAATCCAAGTTGTAGCTTGCTACAGATCCCCCACCATGCCCCAAGATTCTCACTACACCTTTCTAAACATACTGGAAAATATTAAGATACAACCAAACACCCTAATACTGGGTGATTTCAACTACCCTGCCATTAATTGGGAAAACTACTTGGGTACCAACTCCTTTTCCCAATGGTTCTTGGAATTCATGCATTCCAATGCCCTGGATCAACTAATCCATTGTCCCACCAGGGGCTCCAATATCCTAGACCTGGTCATTGCCAACATGGGAGATAGATGCTCCACACCAGTGGTCACCCCCTCATTGGTCAGGTCTGACCATGAGCAAATCATTTTTGACATCCACATCCCACCCCCCAGTAAGGAAACCTCCTTAAAAATCTTCTCCAAAGCCAACTTCATGCTACTGAAGTCAGAAGTGACAAACTTCACAACACCCACACAGACGGGATCTGGAAGTTCGGCTGCAGAATCCTACACTAAGACACTGTGCGAGCACATCCACTCGTGCATGAATCGTGCCATCCCAAAGAGAACCAAGATGCTCTTCTCCAAAAAAAGAAAGTCAATCTAGTGGTCCCCTGCTATAAACAAACTATACAACAGAAGGAAGAAACTGTTGCAGAAAAGAGGAAAATCCCAGGATGCAAAAAACTCCCTCACCAGCCTCAGTAAGAAGCTGAGATCCCTCATAAAATCCTCAAAAGCTAGTTAGAAAAATAAAATTGCCAAAGATTCCAAAGACAACCACAAGGCATTCTATAGTTATGTCACGAATCTAAATGGCAATGCTCAGATCTGCTCTGAGCTACAACAGAATGGCATTAGATATACTGATCCCAAGGATATTGCCAATATCCTGGCAGATCGATTTAGTTCCAACTTCACCCCCCTCTCACCCCCTAAAGGGCCCATCTCAATACCAAAAGATTGCCAAATTCCAATAATCACGGCCACACAGGTAGAAACTGCACTCTCCAAAGCTAAGAATACAGCATCCATGGGACCAGATGACATCCCAGGCTGTGTACTACATGAACTACAAAATGAACTGGCACCTCACCTAAGTGTCATGTTTAATCATAGCCTCACCCCAGGCTTCATGCCCACTGAGTGGTGCACAGCTACAGTTATCTCAATCCACAAGGGAGGATCCGCCTTGGATCCCGGGAACTACCGTCCCATCAGTCTGACAAGCCTGATCTGCAAGGGCATGGAATGCATTATCATGTAACTTATAAACAAAGACATTGGCAACCTTCAAACACTGGACCCCACCCAGTTTGGGTTTGTGAAGGGCTGATCTTGTCTGCTGAATCTGACTGACTTCTTTGAATCAGTCTCCAGAGCTGTGGACAAGGGTAAGGCAGTCCACACAGCCTATCCGGACCTTGCAAGGCCTTCAACACCATCCCCCACTCTGGAATCATAGATAAACTTACTAGGTTGGGCATAAATACCTACGTCACTCGATGGGTTGCCAACTGGCTTACTGACAGAACCCAGACTGTAAAAGTAGCTGACTCCAAATCCAGCTCCAGACAAGTGACAAGTGGAGTACCTCAGGGTTCAGTCCTGGGACCACTCTTGTTTGGCATCTACTTCTCTGATGTACAGGCCAACACTAAGGGACTCTGGCTAACAAAGTTCACAGATGACTGCAAACTGGGAGACATTACTGAATCCCCAAATGATGTTGATATTCTACAAAAGGGCCTTACAGAAACAGTTGCCTGGTGCAAGAGCCATGGGCTCAAGCTTAATGCCAAGAAATGTATAGTTATCCCCTTTGGAAAAAAACATGTACCCATGAATTACCACATAGGTGGCAGGACACCAAACATCAAAAGTGTGATGAGAGACGTAGGGACATAGATGGACAGTGGTCTCACTTTCGATAACCACATCGCCACAACAGTCAGGAAATCCTTCTATGTGGCACAACTCATCACTAAGGGCTTTTCATCCAGAAAAAAGGAGGTCATTATCCCACTGTACTCATCCCTCATTAGACCCATTATAGAGTATAATGCCCCATTTGGTATGTACCTCACAAGACATCTGCAACAGGTGGAAAGGCCAGAGAAATACCTCGCTAAAAGAATCACAAGCCTAAAGCAGATGCCATATGCTGACCGTCTAAAAAAACTCCAGCTATACTCTGTGGCATATCGTCTCCTCAGAGGTGATCTCTGCTTAACATACAAGGCCATGTCAAACTCTGAGCTGTTGGACATGCTCCACTTAAAGAAATCCCAATCTCTCAGAGCCACACGCTCCAGGGATCTAAACCTTGTCATCACAATGGACAAAACATGCTGGAGGGGTAGGTTCCTGACCCAAAGACTCCCCATACTGTGGAATAGACTGCCCATACATGTCAAGCAGAGCGCCTCATTGGCCCTCTTCAAAAGGAACCTTAATGATTGGATGGGAGATAGGAAATTCACCCCGGGGATCATGTCAGTTGCCCTGCTAGACAGGGGTCCAGAGAAGTAAATATTGTGGGAAGAAATATCCAGGGAATTGTTATGGCTAGGCTTGCATAGGCCCTAGGCCAGATAGCCTAGTACCAACCTATGAACCTATGAACCTATGAATTCCGGCCTGAATTTGTTGCAACACCATTTCCTGTAGAACCATTGGCCCCAATCTATCATGCCTAGCAATAGAGCTCTCCTTAAATAAGCACTGCTTGTCCATGTAGCCTTCTCAAAGTGCATTGGCAACACAGCTGTCAGTGATTTTATCCCATGAATTCTTCACCCAAGTCATGACCTCTTGCAGGCTAGGCTTCACAAAGTTTACACACTGATTTCTCTCCATTCTATTTTCAATGTAGTCATTTAGTTCCATGAGCAAATGGTCCTTGAATGGCTTGTTTATTGCAATATCAAGAGACTGGAGATAGGCAGTCATTCCTGCGGGAATCATTATTTGATCTTTTCTTCTTTGTGCAAGGAAGTTCTTCATGTCTTTAGCCCGGTGAGTGCTGGCTGAATTCCAGACTAGCAGACCTCTTTCACCACCTTGCAAAACAAGTGGCAGCATTACATCGACCTACTTCCTTTGCTTGTGTGCACCAGGCTTTTTTGGTTTCAAGAATGTAAATGCCTGAAACACGTTCAATCTTATCTTTCTTGCCCTTACTAATGATTAGAGATGGGGTTTTCTTTCCATCTAGACGAACTGCCTAAAATACAGGTAACACGTGCACTTTCATAACCAGTGGAGGGAATGTAGATTGACGAAGCACCCCTCTGATCAATTGCTGTTTGAGATCCTTGGCCCATAAACACTGCAGTTTCATCCATAGCAATCATGTTGGAGAGTTGGTATTTAGAAAAGTTGATGCCATCAACAAAGGACTTGAATGCAAGTGCATGTTTAATAACTTCAGTATCTTCCAAGTTGAACAGTGTTTTTGATCTTTTTAGAGACAGTTTATATCACTGAAGGAAGCCATCCAGCCAGTGTTGTGATGCTTTGAATTCTTCTGGGTATATTTCTAACTGTGGTGCCATTGCAAGGGCAAATGCTTGAATATCAGCCCTCTGCACAACCAAAGCCTTTGCTTTCCTGATAGCAATCCATTCACAGATGACGTCTTTTAGCTCGGGAAAGAATGGTTGCCGACCTGATCCACACATGCACTTCTTAGCATTTCTCTCATCCACCTATTGACTGAGGGTATCGTACTCTACTCGGCATTTTCGGACCATTCGGAGATCCAACTTCTCTTTGCAGAAAGCCATCAGATTCTTTCCCTGGGAGTCCTCTATGATTGCTTTCTTGTACTTGATGGAATAGCTCTTTCTTTTTGCACTCATCTTGTCTGGGGGGGTTAATTGAAGACTTACAAGACAGGAGTGGCAACAAAAATGACGACAGTTAAGAAGACACATCCACACCCATTCGTTATCAAGTGTGCATGTTTTATGTGCGTTGTCTGTACTTTGACCAATCAAAGTACACTTGCCAGTGTTTATGGGCCTAAATGTCAAGTGTGAGTGAGGATTAGGGTTACAGTAAGAATTGTGGATGACTCCCGGGGAAAGAATCTTACGACTTTCTGCAAAGAGAAGATGTTGGGTGTCCGAATGGTCTGAAAATAGTGAGCAGAGTAAGATAACCTCAGTCAACAGGTGTCAGTAATATTATTATTTTATAATTCAACACATCCATCATGTGTTGTTGATGATCTTAACTGGGGCTTATTTTTGGGGTAGGGCATATATCATGACCACCCTGGAAAACCATGCTAGGCCTTATTCTCTGGTTAGGTATCATTTATGGAGAAATACAGTATAAGAATCTTACAACTATTTAGGTGAATAATGCAGTGGTCCTATACAGAATCTCAATAGAAAAGTTCAAGGTCCAAGACAGAGAGACAAACAGATAGATAGATAGACAGTTCTGAAGACCAGTCTCTTATGCTCTTCAGCCTTCTTCCACCCTTTCATTCATATCTTCACACTCATCGGCGTACATTCCATTGCTCACAGCAGTTTCTCTTTTTTGTCTTACTTTTATCATTTCCTTTTCAGCCAGCAACTAGTATTTACATACATTGCAGCTGTAATGGGAAACAGTAGGAACTTAGTACAGCACAGAGTGTAGGGCATTGAGGACAGTCCCTATTGTGCAGAGATGGTGAGGAAGAACAGCTAAAAGAAGAGTATAGCAGCTTTCATTATTATGCAATAGTATTTCTAACTTCTAATAAATGACTTGTTGGTGATATCTAATAATATGCACTCAGTAATTACATGGGGCCCATATGAAAAGTAAGGGCATTGGTAGACTATGAAACAATGCCTCAGAAAATGATAGGCACTAATGAGTATCAAGAAAAAAGATAAGGGGGCAGAACATAGAGGAAATTATAGGAGAAGCAGGAAAGAGAAGTAAACATGTTCAAGGATTTTGTACATGTCAGAAAAAGGCAGGTAAGGGGGCACGGCCAGCATGGGCACAGTGTAGCAGCAGAATTCATCAGCGCCACTAAAGGAAATTTAATTATACTGGATTTTTGTCTTCTAACAAGGAAACTTGGATTTTTTTTGACTTATCTTGTTAATACTTAACATCTACTACAGGAATATCTACTAAAAAATTAAAAGTGGACATATTTTCCAGTCAAAAATCTATCAGGAAAATGTCTTCTCATCTAAAACGAATTCCAACATGAGTCTCGCTAAGACAGGTAATCATGACTCCAGCCTTAAAAGAGAACTACAAACTCTAATATCTAACATTCAAGACCTGAATACTAAGATTGATAAAATTGACTCTAAAATAGACGTTAAGGAAAAAAACACGGAACAGGTGGATCTGCTACATGAAGATCTGAAGCAGCAAAAAATTAAAATAACCAGTATTGAAGAATCATTGAATGACATAGACAGCAGATTAATGGAGAATGAAAACAACACAGAATTTTTACTCAAACAAAACACTATTTTACAAAACAAGTTGGATTATCTTGAAAACAGATCCCGTCAAAATAATATCAGGATTTTTGGTCTTCCTGAAAATATAGAAGGAAACAATATGGCAAACTTTCCCAACATCTGGTTACCTAAAACTCTTGATCTCCCAGTGGCTATATCCTTTGGAATAGAAAGGGCTCACCGGTCATTAACAGCTACCAGCAACATTAATAAAAAACAACCAAGGTCAGTCATAGTAAAGTTTCTCTCTTCATCTGATAAAGAGTTAGTTTTAAAGACTGGCTGGTTTAAGTCTCCTTTGAAATACAATGATGCTATTATTTGTTTTGACAATGACTATTCAACAATGGTAATTGCCAAGAGAAAGACATTTTTACCTTTAGTAAAAGAATTAAAGAAAATACAGATTAGGACTCACCTTTTGTTCCCTGCAAGATTGAGGATTTTCCTTCCTGAAGGACCAAAGATATCTGAAGACTTAGATTTTGCACTGGCATTTATTAAAGCTCATAAACTGCTGGAGAAAATAGAAGAAATGGAATGGGCAAGTCCTTCTCTTAAAAGAATGGCTTCTAATTCCACTTGGAAAACTTCTGAAAAAAACAAAAGAGACAAAAAAATGCATGAACCAAGTTTATAATGTACACGTATGTTTCATAAGTTAGTACTAGGCTAACTGCCCTTGCGAGCCATTTTAAGCCTAGCCAATTATTCCTTTTGAGAGTCAAACCCTGTACCTTGTGTTTGTAAGGCAAATACCTTAACCATTAAGCCACTGTCCCAACCCTGTTTCACTTGTCATATGGACTTTATGTTATTAACCAATCCATTTTTGCTGTAATATGCCTTCAAGGTAAGATTTTCTCTTCATCATTTATGATGCATATTCATACAAGTTATATACACACTTTAAGTAAAACTTTTATAGTGTTAATATTGTTAACCCTTCTCTTCCATATACAGTCACCATGCATCTTATGTTTCTTTTGTGCTTCAGGCTTTGTTCTAAAGATAGTAAACAGACATGTTTATTAAATTTTCTCACACATCATTTTACATGTCAGTAATGACTGCAGAACTAGCTTTGTTGTTTGTGTCAGTCAGTCTCATATGCTGAGTGCCTTTTATTATGTGTTTTTTTATATATATATTTTATTTTAACTTATACAGTCATGCAGTTATTTGTTTTAACCTATATAGTCACTTTGTTGTTGGTAGACATGACAAGCTGGCAAAAGTGTGTTTTTTTTTTAAATGATGGAAAAGGTCATCTTTCATTTGGTGAAATGTACTGAAATGTGCTTATGATGTTCTTGAGCTGCTGTGGTGCTGTGATTCCCTGCTTCATTTGTTGCCTCTGAATACAGTATTGGAAAAGACTCATGTTGCTTCCTTTTTTGCTCTAACAGTTGTAATAGGGCCTTTGAAACCTAGCTGTCTCTGAATGCTGCACTCTATACTTAAAAATAACTGTTTGCTCTTGTCCCCGCGGATTTCCTGCCGATTTAATAACTACAGATAATTTCTGCATGTTACTCACCTCATGCAGGCTATCCACGAGCTTCCACTGCTTCATAATCATCCATTCAACCTGAAAATGCCATTAACTTCTTTGCTTCCTATTTTCGGCAAAGAGACGTCTACTGATGACATCAGCGCCAAGAGACAAGAGCATGGAAATCGCCGAGAAGTAACTTTATTAGCTTAAATTAATGCTATACTCACTATGTTTTAATTTGTTACTTGGTTTGGAGGCTACATGACAGTTTCCTGAATACCTCATTATGGAATACATAAATCCCGATCTCATGAGGTAAGAAAGCTTGTAGGGAAAAAGAGAAGAATAAGGAGAAAAAAAGAAAATACATAAGTTAGGATATAACTGTAAGTACATCTATATTCACCAACAACACTCACAGCAATGTAACTTTACATATATTATGTTACCTTGTTATCTCATGTTTTTATGGTATAATTTAATCTATGTCAGTTTTAAGCTATGCATTTAATACATCTTGTAGTGAGGTTAATCATACTAGTCATCTGCTGATTTGTTAAAATAGCAGCCTTGAATACCTGTTTTTACACTCTTGATCGATAGATTCGTATTGTAAGAATATCTCTGCCTAATATGGTACAGTTACTGTATTTTCTTGAGTTAAAATACAATAATAATACTGTTCTCTTGTGTTGTAAGGGCTTTACATTAACTCATCAGCAAGCTTATTCATAAGTGGATAGTGAAATGTAAATATAGAGTTAATATCAATTGGTTTAATAACATCTTAAACTTTTTTAACCTAGAACCATGGTCAACTCTCACTGATATTTCATCAGGCAAATCATTTCTTGCATAAGATTGTTATCAATTGCATTTTTATAAGTACACTCATTTATCAGTACCTATTATACCTTTTTTTTTATTTGTTCACGTCTACACTTATACTTCTAAGGGAAGGGTTGTATTATAATATATGAACACACTAAGGTTGATTGCATTATTTATATGACTATGACAGTTGTTATGATAATATCATCTTGGTCATATATAATCGTACCTAATGTTCAGCAACTAATATAAATTGTTATATAGATAAATAATAGCTACTATTTAACACTATATATAAGGTTATAGAACAATTTACTCAGTCTTATTTATTACTTTAAATGTTACAAGTTAATTAAGGCAGTTCTATTAGTTTATTCTATCCTTGGACATATACAATCTATATATAGTATGTTTTTTCTTCTTAGCTATCTTTTCGTACTTGATGAGATACTCAAATATAATCTTAAATGTTTAATTGCTAATACTTTCTAGCTCTATTTCACATTTAATTAATACTATATACTATTAGTAGAGGCTGTGTTTTGCTGCTACTGCTTAAGGATTTGTTCTCAATGGCTGATGTCATTGAGATGAGGAGTTTATAACTCCAGGCGGGGAGCTGTATTGCGTTTTTTTAATATGAAACATGTCACCATCTTTACAAAAAAGTAATTTTTGACATCCAGTGTACCTTATAGGTAGAGAGAAATATTAGATATAAAGTTTATGAAATACATATTTCTCACAATGTTTTAAGGTTTATTATTCACAGGTTAAACAATTTTTTTTTGAAGTGAGATCCACTAACTACATACATGATACTGATATGCTACTAATCAATCCTATACACATTATTATATAATATGACTTTGTTAAGAGGCTTATCAATTAACATAAATGGTTTGAATAACCCCTATAAAAGAAGTAGTATGTTCAAATACCTAGCATTACACAAACCAAACATAATCTTCTTACAAGAAACTCACTTAATGAAAGATAATATTAAATTTTTAGATACAAACAAATACATAATTATTACAAGTTCAGAACATATAAAAAAGAAAAGAGGTATAGCCATCCTATGGAATAAATCTTTCCCTATACCTAAAATAATTAAAACATATTGAGACAACAGAGGACTGTTATGTTTGGCCATAGTTGAAATAGTTGAAATAAACAAAAAATGATACACTCTAATAAACAATTATTGGTTCCCAGGTATTGGTACCAATACTGTCAGACAAATTTTAAATCAAATGATATCCCATTTCGAAGGAAACCTTATAATGGCAGTTGATTTTAATTGCATTTTAGATCTAAAAGATACAACTACTCTAGGGAAAAGAAAAATTACACCACAAGCTAAGCAGTTAATACAATTCATGGACACATACCTACTTAAAGACATTTATGACTTTGTAGAACATAACTCATTACAATATACATTTTATTCTAACAGACACAAAACATTCTCCAGAATAGATAGAATGTTATTCTCTACACTGATAATAAATGATCTACGTAATAGTAAAATTATATCCTGCCCAATTTCAGATCATAACTCTATTACATTCGAGCTCAATATTAACAATATTCTCAATGTTCAAATAAAAAGAATTCCAGCATACCTTATACAACTTAAAGAATTCCAGTCATTCCTAAAAGAAAAATTTTAAACTTTATAACTGTAAATTCAACTTCCAATGCACACAACATATATGTTTGGGATGCCCTTAAAGTTTATTTATATGGGCAAATTAATAAATGGTATTACAATAAAAAAAAAAGTTTGGGGAAAAGATATCAGAACAATACAGGATAAACTAGATACACTACATCTCAACAATAAAGATTATCTTACTTCCAAAGATATAAGAGATGACATAACTAAACTAAACAAAGACTATAGGACTATTCTTCATCATAAAACGAAGATCACCCTTGAAAAATATAAATTTATTGCCTACTCTTTAAATTCTAAACACTTAACCAACCTCAAAAACAAAACCAAAAGACTAAACAAACATAATTAGAATAAAGATATATACTCTAAAAGGAAGTACACAGTATACAAGATATAATAGAAGAATTTAGAATTCATTTTCATGAAATCAATCAAACCATACAACAAATAGAATCAAAGGATAAAATAAAGGATGTTATTAATAAAAACTTAACTGCGGTGGTGGTGCTGCGGTAGCATTGTCGCCTCACAGTTAGACGTTGCATGTTCGATTCTCAGTTAGTGCGTCTTCTGTGTGTCGACATGCGTGAATGGGCGGTCATTCGCTGAAGGTTGTGCATTAGGCCCAGCAAGCCAGCACGTAAACTCTACTGCCAATCATTAGCAGACCGGATTTCCGCTGTGGCGACCCCTAACCGGGAAAAGCCGAAAGACAGTTATTAATAAAAACTTATATAATAAACTAAATAAACTTTATCGATAAACAAATCACTTTAACAGAGGTACACAATCAAATTAATAAGCTTAAACCTAACAAAGCACCAGGAAATGATGGCATAATTTCCGAAATTTATAAGATTATACCCAAAATACCTATCTCCCTTTTACATAATGTATATAATGCAGCCCAAAATGATACCATACTACCTCCTTCATGGAAATATACCTTCATATCACCCATTCTAAAATCTAACAAAAACCCTAAAAATTGTTCCTCATACAGACCCATATCCCTATTAAATGTCGATTATAAGATGTTTATGAATATATTCACTGAAAGACTAAAGACGTTTCTACCTCAATCAATAGATGATGATCAAACAGGCTTTGTGACCAGTAGAAGTACCTTTGATAATATAAAGCGAACACTAGCCCTTATTGATTTTTCTCAAAGGAAAAAAAATAACTTGACATTAATTAGTCTTGACATAAATGCAGCTTTTGATTCAATTAATTGGGATTATGTGCTCACACTTCTGGAGTGTTTAAACTTCTCATACAACTTTATTAATCTCTTAAAACATTTATATGAAGGAACTTTTGCTTATATTAAAATCGGCTCATACATCTCCAATAAAATTCCTGTCATAAAAGGTACCAAACAAGGTTGCCCCCTTTCCCCATTATTGTTCACGCTGATAATGGAACCATGGGCAAGTGATATAAGAAATAACTGCAATATAGAAGGCTTGGAAATAGATAAAGAGATAACAGCTAAAATCCAATTATTTGCTAATGATGTACTTATCACCACAAAAAGAAATGACTCTTCTATATTATCCTTATTTGATTCAATCAAAACTTTTCAAAAGATTTCAGGGCTATCTTTCAATGATAATTAAACTAAAATTCTACCCATATACTCAAGAAGAAGCAACAAATCTAATTATTATGTTCAACAAACTCCAAATATAGAACAAATTACATATCTTGGAATTATTATTGCTCAAGATGTTAAATCAATAGTACAACTAAACTATAACAAGTGTTTTGAAAATATCCAAAATTTACTTTCTAAATGGAATATGACATTATTCACCACAGAGGAAAGATTAATCCTTATAAAAATGATAATTCTACCAAAAATGTTGTATATTATACAATCTATTCAACTTCTTCCTTCAAAAAAGTTTATTAATAAGTTAAATACTTTATTACTAAAATTTTTCTGGTCTCAAAAAAACAAAAAACAAAACAAGAATAGCATTTAATCAACATCTTAATAGCTGGAATAATGGTGGGATAGCATTTCCAGATTTAAATCTTTACTCGACGTCCTCCATAATCAGAACAATTACACAACTTTTAGACACATCATATTCAGCCAAATGGAAGTTACTTTGGGAATTATCAGCTATGCAGTTAATAATGAGGCTCTCAACAGACAAGTTAGAAATAATAAGCAATCCTACACTATGGATTTGGATTTTAAAAGATTATTTTGCCACCTATATAACTCCTAGTCATACTGCTAGTTACATTCATTATATTATAATTAACTTTAGAAATTTTATATATAAACATCTTAAATATAAAGTTTTTTTTATTATTCCCCATAGCATTCACTCAAGAAATTCTTTTAACCTCACATTCAAACAAAATCACCATTTTTAAGCATAATGAGCTCACGTTCTGGTTCCAATTGACTTCTGAACATAAGGCTAAATCTGTTGATCACATAATACAGGAATATCAACTGGACAAATCCATGTGGCTAGACATTCAAGCACTCATATTATCTCTAGATAATAAACTACAAATGATCTCTTCATCCACCAAACATGATCCTAGGATTTTATTACAATTTCTTCAATCAACCCTATTACATAATCATACTTACTCAGGCAAACTTTCTTTCATTTATAGAATCTTAAGAGAAGAAACATTTAGTTGACCACAAAACTACTGGAACTATTATAGTTTAATTAATAATAATTCTCCGGCTGATCAAGACAAGGCAAATATATTAAAATCAGCAGGAAAAACAACTTTTTCTTTGAGATGAAAACTATATACCTGGAGATTCATGAACAGGTCATTTTACACTCCTCAATTAATGGACAAAATTAACAAAAAACAAAATATATGTAATAAATGTAAATCAAATATAGCCATAAATTGGGCTCATATGTTTTTCGATTGTCCAACTTTAAACATCTTTTGAGGAAATATAAATGATTTACTACAGGCACTTTTCACTGACAGCTTTATTTTAAGCAAATCATTGGTTATATTTAATACACCTGTTCCACTATGTGTTAGAAAAATAAAGTACTCCTTACTTTGGGCAATACTAGCGGTGGCTAGGAAATCCATAACAAAGAATTGGATATCTGGATCTCCTCCTACATTTTGTGAGTTCAAAAATCTTTTAAATGATGTATGTAATTTACAATAAAAAAAAAACATAATTTCTAGAACAACTAGGAAAACATATGATCATCATTTGTGGGTCAATCTGCTAAACTTGTTGAAAAAGTATTAACTTTTATAATAAGTGCATTTTATTCATTCCTTTCTTATCTGTGATGTATGATATAAACAGAAAATAATAATTTATTTCTAATGATTTCACTGGATGTCTTTGTATATACTTCAGTTTTTATAAATGTGTTAATTTCTGTGTATATATATATATATATATATATATATATATATACATATACGTGTGACATATATATGTTAAAATTTTAGATTCACTTTTTTTTATCTTTCATTATTTTATGTGATTGTATTATGTTACAATTAAAATCAATAAAAATTGTTTTGAAAAAAAAGAAAAAGGCAGGTAAGAGTGTAGATATATGCATAGATTTACAGACAGTGAAATATAAGAAAAGAATCCTAGAGGTATAATATATGATGATACAGGAGAAAGAACAATGGGGGCAAAAAAGGGGTAAAATGTTGGTGAGACATTCAGAATTTTTAGAGTGAGGCTAATTCAGGTAGCTTTGAAACAGGCATTAATGTGAGGGTTGTTGGAGAATAGGTGAGCCTCATGAAAATAAAAACACATGAAAAAAACACAAACTGTAAAAGGCGAAAAAAACACTATAAGAGCCGGCAAAAAATAAAAAGTCGAATTGTAGTTTATTAAGGTTAGCGCTTTCGGCAAGGACGTTGACTTGCCTTCATCAGACAAACAGAGAAAAAAGCGCGCAAACTTCCTTTTAAATAATTGAGCATGCTAAATGATCCAATAAACGTGAGTTGCATTCACCTTAGTGACATAATAGCAACCAACACATCAGTGGAACCTAGGTTTTACAACAGATTTTGCATTAACTCCCTTCTGTCACAAACTGACAATTTAAAAACAATCGTCCTATCATTTTCAAAACCTTAAACAACAGATGTACATACTGATTCCCTACCAAAAAAAGTAAACATTGGAGTTATAAAATAACATACATTAAATAAGGCAGATTAAAAAGCAAAAAGTGCATAAATCATTACGTATTAACACAAACTAATCGGGCCACCATTACAGTTATGTTTTATTCAATTTATTTCTTTTTTACCCTTAACCTTTTTGGCACTTTACGAAATTTGAAACTGTAATGGTGGCCCGATTAGTTTGTGTTAGTACGTAATGATTTATGCACTTTTTGCTTTTTAATCTGCCTTATTTAATGTATGTTATTTTATAACTCCAATGTTTACTTTTTTTGGTAGGGAATCAGTATGTACATCTGTTGTTTAAGGTTTTGAAAATGATAGGATGATTGTAAAACCTAAGTTCCGCTGACGTGTTGGTTGCTATTATGTCACTAAGGTGAATGCAACTCACATTTATTGGATCATTTAGCATGCTCAATTATTTAAAAGGAAGTTTGCGTGCTTTTTTCTCTATTTGTCTGATGAAGGCAAGGCAAAGTCTTTGCCAAAAGCGCTAACCTTAATAAACTACAATTCGACTTTTTATTTTTTGCGAGCCTCATGAAAAGATTTGTGAGCCAGTATGGGTAGTTGGTTGACTAGCTAGATGGAAGGAGGCAGAGAGGGAATGTCGAAGAGGTGACAGTAGATGGCAGCAAGAAGGACTAGGTGGGAGACTGGAGCAGGAGGACAGAGAGTGGATAGTAGGGTCCAGGTTGATATATGCAGAGGAGTAAAGGCAACTGAGAAGCTACCAGGCTCAAAGGAGAGCTGCAAAGATGGGCAGGGACAAAGAGAAGGTTGAAGAAAGTAGACTGTAGGAAAGGTAGTCAGGAGTAAGTTGGTGAGAAGCATGAAGGTAAGGTAGAGAGGCAGGAGCAGTCAACAACCAGATGATAAAGGGAGATTAGAAGGCACTGATAGTTAGAACTGGCCTCTTAAAAGGCCACTCCTTAGAAGTAGACACAATACTGACAGAAAGGGAAGGAAGAGGATTTTAGACAGAATGGGGCAGAAGGGACATGTGGTTAGGAACAGGAGTATCAAATAAAGTTAAGGAAAGCAGAGACACCATGAGGACAAGGAGCAGGAATATATAACCTAAAAGGGGCAAGGAGTCCTTTCAGTGGGCGATTTCATAACTAGAGGCATTACGTGGAAGTAAGGGAAATGGATGAGATTGCTAGAGGTTGATGCAGTAATAAGCTTTTTTAATATATGTGTATATGTGTGTGTGTGTGTGTGTGTGTGTGTGTGTGTGTGTGTGTGTGTATGTGTAAAAAAAAAAAATATATATATATATATATATATATATATACAGAGAGAGAGAGAGAGAGAGAGAGCTGCAAAGGACAATACATAATTTGGTATACATTTATTTAGTCAAAACAGTTTGGCTGACTAAGCAGAATGTCGAAAGGCGTGTGAGGCAATTCTCAGGGTTGGGAAATTTGGCCTTTCCCTGATATTATGCAGTCTCAAAGTTAGAGAATATAACGATCAGGTGTGTATGGGGGCTTCAGGGAGGTGTACACCTGTGCAAAAAATGATTCTAATTTTTTTTAATGTTTAACACTGCATGCATTGAGGTCAATGCTCAGTGCATGCATACTAGATTGTCAACATTTACGTTGTTTAAATTTTGCGGTCTGTGTAGAGAAAGTTGATATTTGGGTCTGTTGAAGGTTTTCCATAAATCCATATGTATATGCATGCATATATTAAAATCTCATCATCCTCATCATCATCCTCTTTTTCCCCATTTTCTTCATCGGGTTGGGGTATTGTATCAGATGTCACCACCTCTCTCAATTCAATGCCATTTCCTACCTTCTTCCAGTCATTCCTATTGCAGGTCTTCTCTTACACAATCCAACCATCTCTTTATCACTTATTGTATTTCCTCATTTCCTCTTGACTTCATCTTGTCTTTTCCAAATATCCTGTGCCAAATTATCCTATGCTTTACTGTGCATGTGCTTGAACCACCATAATCTGCTCTCTGTCAACATCCCTGGAGTTGAATCTATTTTGACTTCTACTTTAATGTCATCTGTCCTACAGTGTGCATCCTGCCACCTGTTTCATCATCATCTCTAGCTTTTTCTCAACTATCTGTCTCTGCAAATATCAGGCCATTTTTACTTTATGCTGATCTGAATCAGGCCTGTTTCCATTGCCTCTAGCTTCCTCAGTTGTTCTACATTTATTGTCAAGGTCTCTGTGCCATACAGCAGTACTGGTTTTACCACTGTTTTGTACACGTTACTTTTCAGCTTCTTTAGCATTCTTTTGTCACATATTACCTCTGACATTTTGTACATGTTACAGCTTCTCTGGCATTCTTCTGTCGCATACTAACCCTGACACCCTGTGTCAATTGGCTGCAGCCCCTGTGATTCTAGCTTTGACCTCCATATTCAGTCTTCTCTTAACCTCAACCATTCCTCCCAGATGGTTGAAGCTGTTAACCTGTTTTACTATTGTCCCTTCTATCTCAGTTTTCAGCTTCTTCTGATTTTCCCCATTTGCTGTGGTGTTGCAAAGGGGCAACTGCCCTGGGTGGAAGGTGTAGGGGGTGTGACTGGTGCATGCTGACTGATAGGTAGTGTAGTAGCAGCATTCATTTCCACACTGGCTTTTCTGACTGCTGTTACAGAAATTAATGCCAATGCTGCTTTTACAGTTTAGACACAGGGTTGAAACACTTCAGTGTTTTGTGTGTGGAATAGGTTGTAGCTAACTGATAAGGAAGGCTGGACATGGACCTGGTTTGATTCTAAGCTAAAAAAGCCAGATAAGGGAAGGGACTTTTTATTTTTCCTCCTCAACTTAAAGTTGAGGGATGCAGATCAGAAAGAATGGATAGGGACCTGGCTTCCTCCTCAAGGAGTGGCACTGGGTGCTTCTTGAACTAACTACGGCTCTGCTTGTTTGTACTCCGTTTCATCCCATGTGTATTAAGTTTTGCATTCCATTCCCAATCCATTTGCTGAGTCCCTTTGCATACTCTGCTTGTTATGCCATATCATCTGCATACAACAGCTTTGTTGATTTCCCTCATCCCATTTGCTAAGGTAGTCCATCATTAGTACGAACAGCAGTGGGCTCAGATTTGAACACTGATGAACCCTCCCCAACTGCCAGTGAGAACCTCTAGTGAGGCCATACACTGTTTGTACTTGTGTCACTGGGTCCTTGTGTACAGAGTGCATTAATTCTACCAATGTTTCCAAGATTTTGAACCATCACAAGATTGCCCAAATCAGATGTTTTTTGTACACCGTCATATGCTTTCTCTAAGTCTAGGAATGCACAGTTGGATTTTTTCATCATCTCCAGCTTTCTCTCAACTATCTGTCTCTGCAAATATCAGGCCATTTTTACTCTATGCTGATCTGAATCTGAACTTCCTATTAGTCATCTCACTTTCTATTACTCTGTGTATTCATTTATTAATCACACTCCCTAGTGCTTTCACACAGTGTAACAGGGGTTTGATACCTCTATACTTCTCAAGATTGTGACTTTCCTCTTTGTTTTTGTGCACCAGCACTAGAACACTTACAGTATCATAGGAGGTTACTAGGTTACTGGCCCTAAGGATTCTACAAGCCTAGCCATGTTATACCCTTGTTCCCTTATGGACCAAGATATATATATATATATATATAGTATATGTTTGTGTGTGAATCTGAGGTTAGCGCTGGCTGCCACTGTCTAAGAGGGACACAGGCAAACTCCCTGGGGTAAATTTATGGTTACTCATCCAATTGTCCAGGTTACACTTAAATAGGGTCACTGAGGAGCTCTGTTTTACATGAATTGGAAGTTTTTTGCAGAAGAGTGGCAACCTCTGGGAAACATATCTGTCTCTCCAGCATGTCTTGTTAATATTGCAGGCTAGGTTAATATCCCTAGAATGAGTTAATATTTTCCTATTGGATTGGTGCACATGCAGTAGCTTCATCAAGGCAGGGTCTGAGACTGTTCTGTAGGCCAGGAACAAGTTGCCTCTAAGCAGTCTAATATGATTCTGAGTAAAGTAATAGGGCTTTCAGTCTGTCCATGTAGGTCATGTGTTGTAGGCCCTGTATTTTCTTGGTGAGAAATCTCTGAGGTCTCACCAGCTGCCACAGATGACTGGTGAGGTACATACAGATGGGAGCATTGTACTCTATTATTGATCTGAAGAGAGCTGAGTACAGGGGAATTAGAACTTCCTTAACTTTGGATGCTATACCCTTACTTAGAAGGTGTGCAACGTAGAAGACCTTCCTTACTAATGTAGACACCTGATGATCAAAATTAAGGCTGCTATCAACTTGCATTCCTAAATCTCTCACCACTGGGTTTGAACATGGGGGGTATTTTTAATGTTGTAATTAGCAGGGGTTTTTGGGTGGCCATGGTGGTGCAGTGGTTAGCATTGTTTTCTCACAGCAAGAGGTTCTCCGGTTCGATCCTTGGCTGGGGTGCCTTCTGTGCGGAGTCTGCATGTCCTCCCTGTGGTCGTGTGGGTTTCCTCCAGGTGCTCCAGTTTCCTCCCACATCCCAAAGACATGCTGTAGTTGGATTGGATACTCTAAATTGGCCCAAGGCGTGAGTGCGTGCATGTGTGCACCTTCTTTGGAAGGTTGGGCACCGGGCTGGCAATTTGACACTGTAAAACTCCACTGCCAATCATGAGTGGACAGGTGATCCACTGTGGCAACCCCTAACTGGGAAAAGCTGAAAGAAGAAGAAGCTCTCTGAAAATACTAGGCAGAGGACTGGTAATGGGGAGGGTGAAGTTTTCACCAAACCCATCCACTAGAAGATTGGAAATGTCCTCAGGTTCAGTATAAGTGGTATCATCCACAGCTAGTTCAGCACAAAGCTGGCCCTTCCCTTTTAGACTTTGGACATAGCTAAAGAATGCTTTGTGATTTACCATAGCTAGGGATGCTAATTTAGTTTTCTAATTAGCTTTAGAGGACCTAACAAGATGTCTAATCTGCTTGTTTATGTTTTGGAGGGAGTTCTTCTTATGTTGGGACCATTCCCTCTTGTTTTTTTGACAGCAGTTTTTTTCTCTTATTGTATAACCTATTTATGCTGGATGTCCACCAGGGTGGCTTATTTTTTCATGAAAATCTTGATTTGATTTGTTTTGGTATGGCTGAGTCTGTAAATTTATATGGGTATTTTTTAAAGGGCATTTCTGTACACCTCAGTATAGGGGTCAATGCTGTCAATGTTCTAAAAACCAGGAACCAAAACCTACAGATGAAAATGGGATAGAAGGCACAACAGCCGAAGTAGAAGTGTTGAAAAATCCTCTTTCGCTGCCAAAGTTCAAATACAAAAATCCAAGGTCCATAAACGTAAAAACAGGTTTATTAAGAAACACACAATAACAACGTCGACCTAGGTTTCGTTCGTCTTAGCGAACTTCTTCAGAACAACTGAATGTAATACAAAATCCTTTAAATATCTTCCAAGTCATCATAAATAGTGCCAATTAACTTAATTGATTAATTACACATTCTGATCTGTTTCTTAAAGGAAACCTAAGAAGATTAACCATCAAGATAATAATCAAAAAAAAAAAAAATAATAATATAAAAATGAAACACAGCAAAAACAAATGGCAGCGAAAACAAATGTACGCAAGTGGTATATCTAGCAGTTGCCTATATACTTGTACAAATCTGTAAAGTGTATGTGTATATGATTAAATGTATGTATGTATATGTATCTAAAATTCTCTCTACCTAAAAATAAAACACAAATAATATGTTGGTAGCTATAAGCTGACCTTTGATACACTTGTACCTAAATAAATTAGCAAATTTAATTTATAAATACATTGTACAAATGTGCTACTTAAAAAATCTTATACATATTATATGGTTAAAAATGTCAACACATATTACTGTATAAATTAACTGTGAACTGACAATATATACATTTATACTTAAATAAATTAATTGAATAAATAAATAAATAAATAAATATATTGTGCAAATATGCTACTTAAAAAACCTAGTAAATGTTGTATTAATTTAGTAAGGCATATCAACACGTATTACTGTGTGGGTTATAATAAATTAATGACCCTTAATATTTTTTATCCTTAAAATGGGCTTAATACTAATGTATTCATTAAGTCCAGGGTACTGGTGAGCATTAAGAATTATCTGCATCCGCAATTCTAAAACATCTAAATTGTATTTGGTAATCTTACCCTGTGGATCTGTGTGTTGGTGTGATACTCCAAAAAACTTGAAAAAATGATTTTCACATTGATTTATGTGTCTAGCTAATGCATTCGTTAATTTTTTATTTTTAATGTCCAATAAGTGCTCTTTAACCCTGTCTCTAAAATGCCTGCTGGTTTTGCCAACGTAGAACCCTTCACATTGTTGACAAACCGCAACATAAACAACATTGGTGGTGTAACAATTTATGTGCTGACTGACTTTGATGTTGTGTTTGTTTACTATCACATTAGTACCAGTATTTATCATGTGTTTACATGTTGAACACCTACCACATTTAAAACTGCCCGAAGGTTTGTGTGAAACATTACTGGTATTTACGTTCAGACTTTCAAATAGGTCCTTAAAAGATGTATCTTTCCTGAATACAAAAGTAACTTGCCCTTTAAATATTTCCCCCAGGGTCCTATCCGCACTAATCAGGTTCCAATTCTTATTAACAATATCCCTGATTGTCAAAGATGTATCATTAAATGTTGTAATGTACAGTGGAATGTTGTTACAAATATATTTCCTTAAATCAATACATTGATCTTTAGGATCGTTAGTTAAAATCACCTCATTACTATTCAGTAAAGCTTTATAAAATCCATTACATCTCTTATTTGTAACTTCGTTCGCGATATTCCTGCATAAATCCTTAGGATACCCTCTGTTCAAAAATAATGAAGTAATATAATCAACTTCTAGTTTGAAATCCACCTCCTCACTAACCATCCTTGCTGCCCTCACCATCTGGCCTTTTACTACGGCCTTTTTCTGATGGTGAGGGTGCCAACTATCAAAATGTAAGTAAGAATTTGAGAAGGTGGACTTCCTGTATATATTGGATATAAGCTTCCGTTTAATTTTATCATGAGTTAATTTAATGTCTAGATAACTAATAGTATCCTGACTAATGACATGTGTAAAATTTAAAAACCACACACTACTATTAATATAATCTAAAAAAGTGTTGAGTACTGCTTGCTCCCCTTTCCATATAATAATTAAATCGTCTAAAAAACGACCATAAAATTTAACATTATTAATAAAAAGGTCTGAGTTGAACACATAATTCAATTCCCAATATGTTAAAACAAAGTTAGCAAAATTGGGTGCACACGCTGCACCCATGGCTACTCCACTAACTTGTTTGTAGTGTGCCCCCTCAAAGAATATAAAATTATTTTTCAAAACAATTTCCATGAGTTTGACTATAACATTAACTTTGTTCTGATCATATAGGTTAGTATAATACAATTGCTCCTCTAACCATTCTAACCCACTTTTGTGTGGTATAACAGTGAAAAGGTTGCACACATCCAATGTAATAAATGTATCTCCATCATGGAATTCTATTGCCTTAATTTTGCTCAAAAAATCCCAAGAATCCTTGAGAATGTGGGAAAAATGCTCTATACCTGGTTTTAAATGAAAATCTAAAAATTGACTAATAAAATGTGTCTTGCTGCGTTTTCCATCCACTATGGGTCTGAATTGTAAGTTATCCAGACCTTTATGTATTTTGGGGATGCCAAAAATTCCACTTATAACTGGATATTCATTTTGTAAGAATTGCCACTCTTGTTCATCCACCTCACCTTGGAACAGCATATCAAATAGTGTATTATCAATTCTTTTGTATGCTATGTGTATCTCGTTCCTACTTACTTGCCTATAGGTGTCTCCCTCTAACATAGCATTCATGTAGGAAACATAATCTTCATGATCCACTATAACTATTCCGCTGCCCTTATCGGGTTTCATGATTCTAATATTTTTGGTCGATAATATCCTATTTAAAATAACTTCTTCTGCTTCTGTTAAATTCATATTCTTATTACTTTTCCTGTTATAATTAATAAAAGCATCCCTAAAATCATTTTCAGTTGCTTTTTCAAAAAACGCAACCTTTTCATGCATAGGTGGATTGTAAATGCTGGGCTTAGATAATTTGTTTGCACCAGT
>NC_056735.1:851966791-852061791 GCF_019279795.1 Protopterus annectens | reverse complement strand
AAGGGTTCTATAGCTGATGCAAAAAGCAAATGTGATAATGGACAGGCTTGTTTTGCACCTTTTTGTAATTTAAAGAAATGAGAAAGAAAATAACCCATTTTAACATAAGCTCAAGCATTGTTGTATAACTTAGAAATTAATGCAATTAGCTCAGGTGAGAAATTATACACCTTAAGTGTTTTAAACAGGTACAACCAATTAACTGAATCAAAAGCCTTATCTAAATTGAGGTTAATGATAGAAAGTTTTTTTTAATTGCATAGTCTATTAATATATGTATTCTCATTATATTATCCTGTACTTGTCTATTTAAAATAAACCTAATTTGATTATTGTTAATTAGTTTAGGTGTAAGTAGATTAATTCTGTTAGTTAAAATGAACATGAGCATCTTATAGTCCACATTTAATAGTTAAATGGGTGTGTATGTTGATCACTTTATAGGTTCCTTATCTTGTTTTAAATAGGTGATATAAGGGAATATTTCCATGATTGGGGACTTCAGCAGTTATTTTTTATTTCTCTGTAGATCTTATCTAATATTTTAACTGCATCATCTGGTAGTATTTTATATAGTTCTGGTATAAGACAATCTAACCCTGGAACCTTATTATTTTTTAACTTTTTTAGTTGAGCTTTTATTTCTGTTAAAGTGGATGGTCTATCATTTTTTTATTTGTTCACTTGTTATTTTATTATTTATATTTTCCCTTAGAAAAGTTTCTAATATATCATCATTATCTAAGTTATTTTTATTATTATTTATTTTTCAAAAAATGTTTTAATGCCCTCAAGAGTACCTTTAATATCTGTTCTACTTTCTGATTATTTATATGTGTTATAATTTCTTTGAAATTATTTAGTTTATTCATTTTCTTTGATCTAAGAGCAACTTTATGCAAGCTTAAAGGGTTTACTGAATATACCTGAAGTTTAAGTTTTTCCAGTTTTTTGAAACTTTATAACTTTATGATTTAGAATTTCAACATATTTTGTATTTAAGTTTTTAAGTTCAGACTGACTGGTAAAGTCATTTGGTTATAGATTTAACTTTAGTGTGCCTATTTTGGCCTGTAGTGTATTCAATTATTTGTCCCATTCTCTTGTTTTACTAATATATCAGCTTGTAACTCTTCCATGTAAGTAAGCCTTTAGTGAATCCCACAGGACAATGCTAGTTACTTAACCATTCATGTTTATTTCTAAGAAATCTTTAACATGCCAATCCTTGAATGCTTTTATTTACACTGGTAATCCCCTGTGATATATTTTTATTTATTTATTTATTTATTTATTTTACATTTGTTGACCGGGCTAGTCTAGCTGGATATATGTCCATTTTCAGTAGAGGCCCGGGGAGAAAAGCTCCACAGCAGATAGATACAGCTTAATATACATGTGTAAATATAGACATAAAGGGATATTAAAAAAATACATTTAGTTATACATGGTATGAAAAGTCATACAAGTCTAGCTTATTTACATTACATAACAAAAAGAGAGCCATGAGAGAATGACTTACAAATTAGGTATATAGAATAGAAGGAAGAAGACAAAAGGACATTTTTGACAACAATGTTTAAATGTAGAAAAAAGGTTAGTTATGATATAAGTAGATTCAGCCAGTGTTAGTACATGGACACAGCCATTGCGAGTTAAGGAAGACTTTTAGATGCTTTTTGAAAAGAGGGGTAGATGAAAGGGATGTGAGATTACTAGGAAGTTTATTCCAATGGATTCCAATAGTGTTAGTAAATAGAGAATCACCTGATTTGTTATTGGATTTTAGGGTAGCGGCTAGTAATTTATTGGCTGAGCGAAGGGTGCTTACATTTTTATAGGGGTTGATTAACTTACAGAGTATGGGAGTATTTGTAGGGTGATGCAAGATTTTGTGGGTGATGGTTAGTTGTTGGAAAAGAAGCTGGTTTTGAAGTTCCAACCATCCTAGTTTATGTAGATTTTGACAGTGGTGAGTACGAAATGTGGACCCAGTGGCAAACCTGGCAATGTTATTGTAAGCGGTGGCCAGCTTGTTTTGATTATTTTTAGATAGATTTGTAAACATTGGGGAGGCATAGAGAAGTGTGGAGAGTAAGTGAATTTGGGCCATAGTAATCCTGGCAACAGGTGTAAGGAATGGTTTTAGCCTATAGAGAAATCCTAGTTTTCTATTCACTGATTTGATGGTTGAGTTTATGTGTGAGTCAAAGTTGAGGTTATGGTCAATAGTTATGCCTAAGAGTTTAGTAGTTGGGTCTGGTACAATTACAGTGCCATTTCTTGATGTAAGTGTGAAGTCAATAGGAGGAGATTTCTGGGTAGGGGTAAACAGTAGAAGTTTTGCTTTTTTAGGGTTAAGGAGAAGACAGCATTTAGAGAACTAGTTTTCCACTAAGGTAAATACTTTCTGGGTGTTGGACTGAAGTTCAGCAGAAGTTGCTGCAACACAGATTAGGGATGAGTTGTCAGCCTATTGAATACAGGTGGTTTGTGGTATAGATGTTTGCAGGTTATTGATAAAAATAGAAAATAGGAGGGGACCCAGAATAGAACCTTGTGGGATCTCTGTGAGATAGGAAGTAAAGTAAATAGGTTGTTGTCCCAGAGGACTGCCTGTTGACTGTTTTTAAGATAGGATTCAAACCATTTGGCTGTCTGAATATCAATTGAAAGTGTGGTAAGTGTATCTATCATTAATTGATGATTCACCATATCAAAGGCTTTGGAGAGGTCTAGAAAGAGGGCAGAGGTGAGTAAGTTGTTGTTACGATTTTTATTAATCGAGTCAGAAAAAGATAAAAGTGCAGTAGTAGTACTGTGAAAAGGCCTAAAACCATGCTGGCAGTTGGATAAAAGATTATTTTGGAGGAGGTGATCGAGAAGTTGCTGGTGAATGCATCTCTCCATGACTTTAGCTAAAGGAGAAAGTAGAGTGATGGGGCGGTAGTTAGAAAGTTCAGTTGAGTTGCCTCCTTTATATAGAGGTATAATATAAGAGACCTTCCAAAGAGATGGTACAGTACCTTCTGTGATGGTCCTATTAATTAAGATAGAGATAGGGTAAGCAAGTACTCCAGCAGCTATTTGCAGAAATTCAGCTGGAAGGAGGTCAGCTGAGGGGGTACATGGTTTTAGTTTTTGAAGCTGGGCATGGATGAGAGAGGTGGGAACAGGCTGTAATTGTAGGGGAGGAGGTAAAATGTTTTGTGAGTGTGTGTTGGGGATGCTGGCTGGTGATAAGGTACAAGCTAATGTTTGTACAGAGTCCACAAAGAAGTTATTAAAGGAATTTGCAATTTGGCTGGGAGAATTTTGGGGTACGTTAGCTGGGGTTGGAGTTTTGGAGTGGCCAGGGTGGAGTAGGGAATTTATAACTGACCAAAATGTTTGAGGGTTTTTGTTTTGTGTTTGTTGGAGCTTATGGTAGTGGTTCTTTTTGTCTTGGACTATTGATTTTTTTGTAGAATTTCTTAACTGTCTAAAGATTTAATGATCAGTTGGGTTTTTAGTATTTCTCCATTTCGACCAAATTCGATTTCTTTGAAGGATTTTTTGTCTTGTCTCCTTAGTGAGCCAAGATGCAGGTTTGTTCTTAGTTCTGACTGTTCGAGAGGGGGCATGGTGTTCTAGGATTTGTAGAAATTTATTATTAAAGTACAAGACAGCTTTGTCAAGTGGTAGGTATTTAAGGGGTGTCCAATTGCAAGCTTTGAGTTCAGCTTGAAAGCTAGCTTGGTTGAGGTGTTTTTGTTACGGACAGTTCTATAGATTGGTTGTTTGGAAATGAGAGTTTTTTGTTTGATAATGAAGATGAGAGAGTGGTCACTGATATCATCAGGAAGTATACCTGATTTATAGGAAAGGTGGTTACTGTTAACTAGAATCCAGTCTAAGATGGTTTGCTTGTTGCTAGGTTTATGGGTTCTGGTAGGGGAGGTAATAGTTTGACTGAAACCATATAGGTTTATATGAGTATTAGGTTGGGAAGAGTTACAACAGTTCCAATCAATGTTAAAATCACCAAGGATTATGGTTTCTTGTGGAAAGGATGTTGTGAGCCAATTAAGGACAGTTTCAAGAGTGTTAATGTTGTTGCCTGGAGGGATATAGGAACAAATTATATGTATTGCTTTATTAGCATTTATCTGTAGTTTAGAGATTAGGATTTCTATGCTATTGGTTGTGGGAGGTTGGGTATTTAGTGGTGTAACCTGTAAATGAGATTTATATAGTATTGCTACACCACCACCTTTTTTATTAAGGCGATCTAATCTCAGGATGTTATAACCTGGATGGATTATATAATTATCCTTAGTATCTGGTTTAAGCCATGTTTTAGTAAGACATAGGATGTCAAAGGAGTGTATGTGTAGAAGGGAATGAAGTTGGGTTATTTTATTATTTAGACTACGTATATTAAGGCGGCCTATGAGGAGAGAATTGTCAGAGGTATTAGAGATGTGAGAAATGATGAGATGGTTAGTGTGGGGTTCAGATATTGTATTAATTGGGCCTGGGTTTGGATGGACATCTCCATGCAGTAATAGGAGCTGTAAAGGGCCATGAAGGTGTTTCAGGACTTTATAAAAGAGAGGGAGTTGTTTTCTAGTTTGTGGATACAAAATATGGGTTGATCTGTGAAATTTAGGAAGGAGGAAGGATGAAGAGGATATTATATTCATATGGATTTCTATGGTTAGCTGAGAGATTGCAGTAGTGTGCTTTAAGGGGGGTTGAAAATTAGTGGGGCTATGATGCTCATAGCAAGTGAGGTAGTGTGATAAAAATAAGGGGGTAAGAATGGTGAGAAAGAGAAGGCCATTCTTAAGGGTAGGTTTGTATGTGGTAGGCATGGTAGGGAGGAATAGGAGATAGATACAAGGAGATGAAGGCAGAGGTATGTGCCAGTCAAAAATTAGTAATGTTAAAGGGAAAAACTGGTTAATAGGAAATGTATATTAATGAGATATAGAAAGGGTGGGATAGTTAGATAGGAAACATGTGATAAACGATGGCAGTAGGGGATAGGATGGATAATAGTAATGAGGAAGTGAGAGTTGATTGGATAACTGGAGATAGGAATGTGGTTACGAGTATTATAAGTTGAAGTGTACTGGGGTGGGTGAGAATTGGGGGTAGGGTAGGGGAGCAGAGTGAGCCCGCAGGGCGAACAGAGCAGGTTGGAGCAAGTGAGAGCTAGCTCACAGAAAACAATCAGTGAAATAGCAGAATACAGCCAAGTTTATGGAAGTACGAAGTGTGAGGGTGAGTTAGTATATTTGTAGCATAGCTGGGGTTAGGACTATAGCAGAAAGAAAGAAATATTAGATTGTCATTTTTTTAAATAATGTTAAAGATTATAGCATTATGGTCAGATAATGGACATGAAACTATTGAAACTTTTCTGATATGTGATAGATTGTCTGAGAAAAAAAAAATCAATATTTGTGTTCCATATCTATATGAATAGTGGGTAAATTGAAGTGAGTTTGTTTTCCTTAGCTCATATATATCCTTTAAATTAATTGGATTTACAAAATTTGTTAAGTGTTTAGCTAAAGATGTGATTTTCAGCTTTCTACCTGCATTGGAATCTTTGTCTGATAAAATACAATTAAAATCACCATCCATTATGACTTCACCTTTCATGCAATAAGCTATTGTGTCTGAGTAATTTTTTACATCTTTAGCTCCAACCCCTGGAATCAAATAAATGTTCACCAATTTATATAGTTTTCTGTTCCACTCAGTTATGATAATGCTTAATATACTATTTTTATCAACATAGGTATATTTTACTTTAGGCATTACTGGTGAGTTCTTCCATAAAACGAGAGTGCCTCTTCTTTTAACTCAAAAGCCAGGACCTGCTAAAACCAAATAATTATTTCATTAGGTAAACGTGTTTCTTGTAGAAATACTATTTGAGCTTTATGTAATTGCAAGTATTTGAACAGACTCCTCCTCTTTAATGGATTATTCAGTCCATTCATATTAATAGATATGCATGTAAAGTCAGACATTTATATAAGAGACAGAAAAAAACAGGTATAATGAAATTGCATTTATGTACAGAACATATTATATACATTATATATATATATATATATATATATATATATATATATATATATATATATATATATATATATATATATAAAACAATATGAGATCTTCAGCTACGGACAAAAATTTTTAAATCAATTAAAAAATTACCTAATGATATAACCCTAAAACATTCTACTATGGAATAATGTATTCCTAGTTTGTTGACAAAGATAAACAAACTACATCTCAAACTCTCCATTAGACAAGCAAAGCTTAGCTCACAGTTCTGATTCACATTAATGTATCTCATTTTTTAATATGCATTATCTTAAAAAAAGCCTGTCAGTGAGTTATTATGAATAAGAAAAGTTAAACAGGTGTTCAGAGTCTTTATTATAAATTGATCAAACTGAATATCTCTACAATCATCTTTCCCTGTACCTCATATTATCTCCCTGGTCTACTACAGGGAGGAAATCAGTTGTTATTTTCATATTTATTAATTTATAGGTCAGACGATTTTATATTTTTCTGTTATTTACTATGTGTAAAGTTTTTATGAAATCATAAGTTAGTATTATTCTAACTGTCCTTGTGGGACATTCCAAGCCCAGCCAATTATCCCATGTGAGAATCAAACCCTGCACTCTGGGCCTATAAAGCAAGCACCTTAACCCTTGTAGACATATTTACATTATTTAAATATATATATATATATATATATATATATATATATATATATATATATATATATAAATATATATATATATATATATATATATGTATTTACTTATTCTGATCTCTTTCTATTTCTGTTTATATACTATGTCTTGTACTATTACTATATTCCTAAGTTTTATATTTTAGCTTTAATCCTAGTGTAGAGTGTCATATAATAGAACATTTATATTTACCCTTATATATTTGATACTCTTTAATCTGGTATATTGTTAAAATCAGTTCTGTTTTTCCATACATTTTATGTCTAATAGTATCTGAACAAACATCTGAAAAATCTTCCCTTTTAAGATTCAAACTTTCCATAATAAATTGTTCTGAGATATTAAAGTTTTATTATCATTAAAAAGAGAAAATAACCGAGAAACACAATCCAAAAGAAGTGTCATTCTATAGGCTAGTATATAAACTATTCTTTTGGTATACTGCTGAAGACTGGATTCACAGCTACCTAACAAGTCATCAGCAGGCTGTTATATAGCAGCAAGACCTGTCACCACTCCTTCCTATCACCATGGGGTTACCACAGAGTTCAATTCTTGGACCTCTGCTCTTCACTATTTTCAGAAATAAACTTCATATTGCTGCACATCTTGCCTCCATTATTCATTATGCTGATGACTCTACACTAATCTGTGCAGCTCCCATATAACAAGAACTCAAAGTAGCCACACAACAGTCCTTTACTGCTGTTAAATCTTGGTTTACAGACCTTCAACTAGTACTTCAGCCAAATAAAACAACAATTATGTTATTTGCCCCTGGTAAACCCCTCGACTCTTCATCTTTGTTCCAAGTATACTCCTCCAATAATATAGCAGTCGCTACAGTATCACAGGCAAAATTACTAGGGGTCATCATAGACAACAAAATGAAATTTGACTTACACCTAGCTCAAATAATCAAATGGACACATATGGAGTTGGGCTCACTTTACAGAATCAGACAATTTGTAAATGAATAGTACAAGACAGGCTATTGCTAGAACTCATCTGATTTCTACCCTTCTTTATGCTTCCCCAATTTTCACCAACTTAAATAAAACAGATCTAGTAAGACTCGAAACCTGCTACAATAAAATAGCTACATTTGCTACTAACCCCCCATAGGACCTACCACTGCCTAGCCTTAAAGCAACTTAACTGGTTAGAATTACCCCACTTTCTAACTTTCATTCAACTCAACATTGCACACTGATATGCCACCCAGAAAAATCCCCAGCTCTCCAGCAGCTGATCCAACCTCACACCAACTCTTGTGTTCTTCACTCCACAAATAACTCCTTACTATACAAATCTCCTGGTCTAATAAAAATGCTAGAGACTCTTTATATTCCAACTGTATTTTCAAAATCTGGAATAGTATCCCACAAACTATTAGTTGTACAACTAATCTCACTCACTTCAAAAACCTTCTGAAGAACAACCTAGCCAGCCACTTGCTCTGCCCTTGCTCTGGCCCTGGCTAAAACTCTGACCACCCCATTACACTCTAACAACAATACCCTCTTCTTATAACTTTTTAACATATGATTAACATAATAAACTCTAACATATAATAATGATTTACCTCTCATCCTATTCACCTACCCTATCTCTTCCTTCCCCATGCCCACGCTGTCACAATCCCAAAAACTCACCTCTTGTATAAAGTATCTCCCGCATCTCCCACCTCATCTCCTCTTTCCTCCTCTTTAACACCAGTCTCTCCACTCTACACTGCCTCTCTACCTCTTTTAGGCCTAAATCCCACTTTTCATTAGTAGGATATGTAATGTCATTAGTAGAAAATATAATTTGTATAAGAATATGGTTGACTGTATGCATGTACTTCTTTCTCAATGATCATTGTGATCTGGGTACCACATTAGGTTCTGAAATATGAATGTGATCAGCACATGACACTATGTTCTGAGTTATGTTTTCTAAAGTCTGTGTAAGCCATAATGTATAATGGAAATTACTTGCTAAAATTTCTCTTGCAACTTCTCTTTGCGAACATTAACATATCATGTAAGTTACTTGTTAAGAATTGATTTGGAGCTTTTCTCCTCAGGCCTCCACTGAAAATGGACTAAACCAAGTCAGACTTTCCTTTTAAACAAATGTAAAATACAATAAATAAATAATAAACTATTTAATAACTGACTATGGTTTAGAATGCAATTCACTGTATTTTGCTTATTATCTGATTTGTATTCTTTGACATCTTAGCACATGATTTAAAGTATTATGATTATTTACTTTTAGACAGGAAGAAGTAACCTGGACAGCAGTTAAGTTGTAACCCTTTAAGAAACAAATATGAATAACTTTACTAAACTTAAAAAATGATGACAGCAATTGATTAGGGAGTCAATAAAAAACTGCAACAGCCTATTTTACACTTTTGTGTATATTTTTTACTACAATCAGTTCTCATTTTTTTCCTTCCATGAATAGAATTCAGAATGTTTTGAAGAATATTTTTGAGATACATAAATAGAGACACCCCTACCTCTTCTCTGTAATCTATACAGATGGTAAACCTATATAACCTGCAATGGAAAGTTTTTTTTTTTTTATTAAACCACATTTTAGTGATCAACATAATAGGATAGTTTTCCTTAAATGCTCTTGCCTCAGGGTCATAGATTTTATTATTTGCATTTCTAACATTAGCCATAAAACATTTCAGTTGGTCAGTTGGGTTAGCTAGCTTCACCTTTTGGTCCTTGCCCAACCTAAAAAGAATTTCATTAGTCTGGTGATCTTCTTATCAACAATCTTATCACCCTGGTAACCGATATGCAAATAAGATGGTTCAGGACCTAACTGACCAGGCTAAGGATTTCTTTCTGATAATATTCATCATTAGTATTGCTTGTGTCATAATGATTCCTGACCACTAGGCTGCAGGAAAATATTACAAAAAAAAAAAAAAAAAAACTGAAATTAACTTTCTAATAGAGGTTAAAATCTCATTACTAAAGGAGTCCAGTTTAGTTTAGTCCTGCTCAAGTCATTATTTTCTACTGCCACAATAACAGCATCATATAAAATGGATTTTGTTGGCACAGATTGCATAACTTCTCTTATAGCAGATAATTTGCAACTCTTAGACAAGATGCTGTAACAGTGTTTCACTGATTTCACTGAATCTTTTGGAATAATGTTTCTCAGCCCTGTCAACATGGAATCACTTCTTATCGAAACTTGTTTCAAAGAGCTAAACCAATTCTTATTTGTACTTTGGGTAACCTGCTCAGTGTGAATTGGTGCACTATATGGAATCACAGTATCATCACTAGCTAGACCCCCCCAGATGTTCTGCTATATTTCTTTTTCTCTCTCTCTGATTGATGATCATATCATCCTCCAAAGTTTTTATCTCACTCTGCAGTTTTTTGTTGGAACTGACTGCACCCTTAGGGTACAAATTTGATGAGCCATAGCTTAGACTGAGATTCTCCTGTCCTCTACAGTTAATAATGACTGGATCCATATTAGTCAGGGCATTTCTGTTACTGATGCAAATCTTATCACAAAGTGTGCCAGAAGTCTGTTCCAACAAAATATTTATGGTAGCAGTAACATCTAACACATGAATGTCATGAATACCAGGGCAACACTAGAATCACTAGAGTTGGGAAATTCTAGGTTTTCCTCATTAACTCGGACACTAATGTCATTAGTTTTCATTTAGCTGCTCACAGAATCCTCCAAGAAATCACCACTTTGAGAGACATTATCTCAGCTTAATAGTAGATCTCTTGGATCCCAGTACCTATGTTATCAAGTCCAGAAACCGAGGCTTGAACTCCCTTTCATTTAAGGACAGGCACATTTTATTTATTTATTTATTACAGTTTGAACTCCCTTACATTTTAGGACAGATATATTTTACGTATTTATGTATTTGTTTATATTTGTTTTCCAGGGCAGATCACCGATCTCCAGGGACCATTTTCAGACTCAGCGCAGGAGCAGTGTGTGGTTAAGTTACTTGCTGTCTGGTTAAAGATTATCACCTGCTACATTATCACCACCATTGTTTAAGACCTCCCTGTATGTTAAGTAGCATGAGATAGATGTACATAGAATGGGTTTTATCGATAACCTGCCAATCTGAGATATCCCTGCTGTATATTTGGCAAGTAGAACACTGTGTTAGAAACCTCAATTAATAAGATCTGTAAGACAGACTTCATCCATTTGATCCATAACAAAACAGCTTTCCCATGAAATATGACAAAAAGAATGTAAAGGAAATAAAAAAGATAAACTACTTGGGAATAATCTTATATAGACTCACTGCCACCACTGCCCACATGTGTAAGTGAAAAATGTTACCGTAGTCCTTTAATCATAAATAAACGTAAAATAAAGCAAAGTGCCTTCACCTAGTACCTTCATACTACTTACCTCAGTGCTAGCATAAAAAAAAAAACTAGAAAAGATGCTTTGGGGGAAGGGCAGGACTGTATCTATCTTCTAGCTAGTAACCATCGGGTATAGGGTACTCACCAGCCAAGTTCCACTGAATTAATAAAGGAAATAAAAAGTAAAGTGAAGCAAAATGCTGGCACCTACTGCTGTTATACCTTTTACTTCAGTGCCAGCAAAAAAAAGAAGCCTTTCACTTAACAAGCTATTTGAATCTTTTGGGGAAGGGTGAGCTTAAACTTTGCTTGTAGTCACTAACCTCCATATACAGGCAACCCCCCCCCCCCACACACACACACACAATGTTTTTGTGAGCTCCTTTCAGTTAAAAAGAAATAAAAAGAAAAATAAAGCAAAATGACAGCATCTACCATCTTCATATCACTTTCCTCAGTGGCAACAAACTAAAAACAAAAAAGTTCTCTGAAGGAAAGGGCAAGGATTTTATTTTTTAGAGATAGTCATTGTAATGATTTCAGTGTATTAAAGTGAGCTCTCATACTTTATGATACTGAGCTTCATTTCAAACACATATGTCCATAACTGCCCCCAGACAAAAAAGAATGCCACTGTATAAGAATTACTACATAAAATAAATTAACTACAAAACTGTAAACACCTGAACTGAATTAGAAACAATAATATGCATGAACATACACAAAAAATAGGGTCTTTGTTTATAACGTGCTGTTTTACCACTTATAACAAAACTTATTCCTTGTTCCCAGACCCTTTCATTTACCACATCTCTGACTCCCTGTATATTCCCTGGATATACTGAATGAATAAAAATCCAGAACATAAATGCTGAAGGTTTTATTGAGTGAGCATGTACTCAGAGAGTAAGTCATTTTCTTTGATCTCACTGTGTTTACTTAGAATTTCTGTATAATAAACTAAAATGTGAACATTTGCAGAAGTATCCTGCAAATACTATTAGAAGGAAAGTGATGCACAGATTTTATAAACCTTAGTGGCTGCAATACAACGTTTGGAGGATAAAGTGATAAAGAATGATTATGTACTCAGTCACTTGCCTTAATAAGAGCTGTTGACTAAAACTGATTAAATAAATTTAGTAAAGCTGTTACTTGAAAGACACAATCATTTAAAAAAAAAAATCATAGACAATTCATCATGGAAATGCAAAGAAAGTATACTGCTAATCCTCTTGTGTCTCCATTCTTTTTATTACGTTGAACTGATGTATAACTATTTGAAGACAAAAATTTTGCTTTGGCAGCTGTCATTATACAGCAGACAGGTGCTCTTCACATTTAGGTCAATTACTTGCACCTATATTATGTACCGTATCCCTGACCTTAATGAAACAGAAAAAAGTTCTTACACTGAACCTGATTCCCACTTTTCCTAGGTGAGTAATCCATAACTTGTTCTGAATGTATACAGATGGAAATTACTGCATGACAATAACAGCTATCTGATAACAGATTTCTAACTGCTGTAATTGTATATGTAGACAGACACTGTTGCTCGTCTTGTGTATCTGAATAAGATGATGAGGCTTGGGTGTTCATTAAAGTAGTTTATTATGCACAAACACTTCAGGATGGATGGCAGGAACATTAAATTTAAACAAACTGACTGACTACTACACACATGCATGCTTTCACTCTGGCTGCTCACTCAAAATGGCCCTCTAGGTTGCACGTGCTCAGTACTTATATGCACATGTTCACTGACTGGAATGCTTCTTAAAGAACATACTCTGTCTGATCTACAGACACTTCTCAATCTCTGAGCATTAAAAAAAATCATACCAATGGTCTTTAAAAGTCAAAGCAGAAAGTCAGAAAGAAGAACACGTTATTTTTCACAATACAAACTCTTTATAAACTATACACTATATAGTTAATTGTATGTAGTCTCTATATAGGCTTAGTTTATTTATTTAGTAAGGTAAGCATCCCTAAATTGGTCAGATTGTAAGGAATATCTGGAAATCTGGGGAGAGCAAGGCTAAATCTGAGGGTAAAAATCATAGTGCTATGCCTAAATCTTAGCAGCTGAGAGGTATGTGCAGAAATGCAGGTATGAGATGGTTTGCAGAAATGTTCTCGGTGAGACTGTACTGCTGTTCACTCATATGGTGGGTACTAAATAATTCTCCTGATAAAAGTGGGATTAAAACAGCCTTAAATCATGAATTGTTATCAACTGCTTTCTTGACAACATTTGAAATAGACTGACACAGTTACAAAAACAAAAATAACAAGTAAGCAGTATTATAGCATTAGTATGCAAAGTTAGGGATGCTGGTTAACAAATATCTTACATTTTTTTACTGTAAATTCATTTACCAGCATTTTTACTACTGCCATCTTTACTTTGTAAGTCATTGTATTTTACTTTTAACATAGCACCATTCCATTACTAGTCATAAGCTAGAAAAACATAACATAGCATTGTCAAATGCATGTAACTGTCCCTGCCTATTTCATTCTTGTTACTTAATGATTCTAATGCATCTGCCAGACAGAAACCAATTACTGTAGCATCATGTTCAGGAATACATGAGATACCCACATCCCATAAATAAAATAAGAACAAGCAACATTACCATTTTAATATGAACCCTATATACATAGAAAACAATGTGGTTTTTGTGTTTATGAAATTATATATCATCAACACTTGCATATCATCCATCATAGCTAATCAGTTATCATCTCTTTAAATAAATAGAGTATGCATGCCATAGTTCAGCTTCCTCTGTTGTTATTGATAACACATTTGCGACCATCTCATACATGGCTATAATTTGATAGAATATTCAAACACATTAATACAAAACATGCTTTTCATTGGGCTCTTCAGTCTAGCATGAGCTGTCTGTACACCCTTAAAAATGTCAGCTCTGACCAAGCTGAGATTCAAAGCAAATTGTTCTAATTGGTATCATTCATAGGTACATAATAACATAAAGTAATCATTCCCACTTATTTGAATTTGACACCAGGTGGGAATTGATGCTGCAAATGTAGGACGCGCAAAGAACTGTTTTGTTGTATAAATGTCATTTTCAAGCTTGAATTGCTACTGACGCGCTGTCTTTGATTTGTGGATAGCCACATTTCCAACAATTTACAGCCATTTCATCTCGTACATTCAGAATATTATGATGAAAGTCATTGCATAGTTCATTATGCTGCAAGTCACTGCAGAGCTGATTACAGCATGACTCACTGGGCTGATAAACCCTCTTAAGATCTGCCTTTAAACCAGCCATTCATAACCTGGCCAATTTTACTGATATAACTTTGCCATTATGTCATGTAATCATCTTCATGTTTGTGATCACTTCACAAACTGCTTTAAAAAATGACAGTGTGAAGGGCAATAGATGTTATTTCGCCAGAGTAATCTAACCAAGCACTAGTTTCAGTATAAGCTTTACTCTGCAGACAGTTTATAATGTAGCATTTTGGCAAATCATCAGGTATTGCACCCTCAGCTTTGATTAGCGCATACATGTTTAAGAAGAAAGGGTCTAGAGAATTCTATTATAGTCTTGCAGGGACTAAAGTATGAACACAGCCACTTATGTCATTATCATCATCAACCCCTCTTTCATGGGGTCAAAGTGTCATCTCAACTGTCAACATCTCTCTCAATTCAATGCCACTCTCCTACCTTCTTCAGCAATCATACTTGATTGTCATAGGTCTTCTCTCACACAGTCTATCCATGTCTTTGCTGGATACCATTGTTTTTTCTTGCCTACTTCCTGTCTATCCCAAATCTTCTTCACCAGATTGTTTTCTGCTTTTCTGCACATGTGCCTGAACCAATGTAATCTGTTCACTTTGACTTCTCTGTAAATAGAGCTACTCTGGCTTCTGCTCTGATATCCTTATTTCTTCATCAGTCTCACAGTGTACATCCTGCCACCTGACTCAGGCACTTTGTCTTCATCTCCTCCAGCTTCCTCAGCTGTCTACCTTTACTGCACTGGTTTCTTACCATGCAGTATCACTGGTCACACCACTGTTTTGTAAACCTTATTTGTTAATTTCTTTGCCATTCTTCTGTCATACACTACCCCTGCTACTCTGTGTCAGTTGGCTGCAGTCCCTCAGATTCTAGCTTTCACTTTCTCATTCAGACTTCCCTTACACTCAGCCACCCCTCACAGATACTTGAAGCTGTTAACCTGTTCTGATATCTTCCTTTCTATCTCAATTCTCAGCTTCTTTTGATTTTCTCCATCTGTTGCCATTACAACTGTATTATCTGTACACAGTTCCACCTTATGTGCCTTCAGTTTTTTTATTATTTCCTCCTATGCTTGCAGAAGATTTTGCTCAGAGTCTGCCTGTAATGCCACATCACCTGCATACAGCAGCTTCATTGCTCTCTACCCTACAATCTGTTTGCTAATGTAGTTCATTACCAGTATCAACAGCAGTGGGCTCATAGATGAACCCTAATGCACACCCACTCCAACAGGGAACCCCTCTGTGAGACCAAACACTGCTTATACTTGACGCATTGAGCCCTTGTGCATAGCCTGCACTAATTTTACCCATGTTTCTGAGACTTTCAACTACCACAGGACTTCCCAAATCAGCTTTGTTTCTCCACGTTTAGGAATGCCCAGCTGGACTCTTTCTTCATTTTTAGCTTTTC
Source organism: Protopterus annectens (assembly GCF_019279795.1). NCBI lineage: Eukaryota > Metazoa > Chordata > Ceratodontiformes > Protopteridae > Protopterus > Protopterus annectens. The sequence goes on along the minus strand of NC_056735.1, from coordinate 852,045,928 downwards.
AACTATCTGTTGCACTGCAAACATTAAACATGGGATCAGTTCCACTGTATCCTGATCTGAATCCAAACTGCTCATCTCTCATTTTACTTTTTACTACTCTGCATATTAGTTTATCAATCATCCTTTCCAAACCTTTCATGCAATGTGACAGGAGTTTGATACCTTTGTACTGCCCATGATTATGGATGTTCATCTTTTCTTGTACACTGGTACTAGTATGCTTATTCTCCAGTTACCTGGGATATACCTTCCGGTGTCTATCCTCTGGGCCAGTAATCAAAAAGCCTCAGTCCTCACTACTGACACCATCAGGGAATGTTCACTTGGAACAAAGATAAATACACACCATATTTTCAGATGCAGCTCTCTGCACAAAGCACAATTTCTCTTAAGACAACACAGGGAATATACTTCAGACCTGGGGCTGGGTCTACTTCTCCAGGTTACAAATAGTACTCCACCTTTCTCTCTGCAAAAACAGTGCTCTGTGTCCCTGTCCAAGTAGCTGACACACACACATTTTGAGATTTGATTTTCACAAACACATGCACCTGGGAAAGGCTTCCACAGATTTACTAGCTCTGCCACCTCCACCCAGACTATAAGGTAGATTCACTGCATCACCAGCCAACTACTTTAAGGCTCTTATCAGGGTACCCAATTACTCTTAGTAAAATCAATACTTCTACGAATGGCAATATTTGGTCAAGTGGCAAGACTTTAAGGAACATGAAGCCAAAGTGTCACCAAATAAATGCAATTACTCTAAAGGGTTAAAATAGTTTCTAAAAGACCAGCCAAAATGAAAGATATAGAAATATATAATAATAAATAATAAAATAGAAAACATGAAAATACTGAATATCTTTTTGCAATAAACACCATAGTTTCAATTCATAGGAAATATAAAAACAGCACAGATGGAAAGATTCAGACAGATACAGAAAAACAATATTTAACTAATCTTACTGTATTTTCTAACTAACTGAAGAAATACTGTTCCCTAATTAAGTTACTTACAAAAGCAAGGCAAGATGAAGTGGATAAGTGCCTTTGTTATCAGGTCCAAGACAGAGTGCTGAGTGTCTTCTGTCACATCTCTTACTAGTATCTAAATACAATTTCAGTGCTGGCTATAGAATGACATTACATCTTGTCACCTGACACTGTGGTTTCCACACTACTCCCCTGACTAGAAGCTGAACAAGGATCAAGGACAGATGTGTCACAATACAGGGCTAGGACTTTTCTAAGGCATCTGGAAACTGTAAAACAATTCCAATACTTTCATCCTTTTGCAGATCCTTCTGCAGAGACAAACCAGCCATTCTCTGGAACATGGGACAGTAATTAACTCACCACTAAGGACAATAAGATTCCAGGCCTTTCCCAGATATTGCATCTCTGGGTGTATTCAGGACGGTGAGATAAAATCTTTATGGTCTAAATCAAATAATTTAATTTCAGGCTATTTTTCTTAAGGTAAGTTGAGCTGAGCTTAACCCCTTCCCTTCCAGCATCCCCTGTTAACATATATACATTTCCTCAGTTCCAACAGTACAGTCTAATATACATGTATATTTATTTGCCATCCAGCAGGACCCACTGTTGATACAGTTTTAACGCAAGCAACTTTGCAAATACATTCTTAACACAAGCATCTGTACAAATCAGTTTGATATTCAAATGACATAAAATTCTTTGCAAAACTCCAGCTAGCTATGCTGACATATGTTACACATGCACTGCCCTACTCTCTCTGGCATAGCTGGCACTACCTCACATCATCACTCACCTGTCTCTGCATTCTGTTATGAGTACCCTCAGGACCCAGTTCTTCCCCTATCTCACCCAACATCTTCATCATATTTACTGTGACCTCATCTAAGACTGGTGCTTTGCCTGACTTCATCTTCCTTAGTGTTGTTCTTACTTCTATGGTGGGCTTCTCCTCTTCTTTCATTATTGGCTGTGTCTGGGGCAGTACAACTTCTGTGGGGTTTTCTTCATTTAGATGTTGCTGGAAGCACCCCTTCCATCTACCTTTGATGGTCTGTGGATTGGTGACAAGTTATTGCTGGTATCCTTTAAGAAGGGTGTCTATCTTCTTTATCTTTCTGCCTTTACCTTACAACCTGATAGAGGTTATCTGCACCATCTATCAAATCACTTTCCAGAAGCTGATAGAGTGCCTCTGATGCCTAGTTTTTTTATATGCAACTGCTTTCTTAGCATTTTTGTTAGTCAACCAGTATTATTCTTAGCTGGGTTCATCTTTTTCTATGTCCCACTTTTCCTTGCAATCTTCCTTTGTTTTGCTAACTTCCTGAACTTTTGAATTCCACAACCAGCTTTCCTTATGTACCCTATTTCCACACCTGGCTCAACTGCATATCTGTTAAATAATCCTTACACATGCTGTTTTAAGGCATAACCATTCTTCTTCAACTTCATCTATTTCTTCCACCTCCTGAGATGCTAGAGACATGAATAATTCATTGAACTGCTGTGTTTTCTTTCCATTCAACTTTCTGTCCATCAGCCTGGTTTCTGATGACCTCAGAGCCTTCTCTGACTGCTGCTTGCAGCTGATTGTGGTAACCAGTGGTTTATGCTTTGGGCCAACTGTTTCACTGGGGTTGACTTTGCAATCTCTGAGTCCACCCCAATGCCCTTTCCTTACTAGGAGAAGAAAACCTGAGTTGCATGTTGACCACTCTAGTATGTGATCCTGTGTCTGTTTCTCTTGCTGAAGCATGTGTTTTCCATGATCAAGGCATTTGCCAGACAGAATTGTAGAATGGCCTCTCTCCATCTTTATTCCTATTGCCCTACCCATGTGGACCCATGCAATCCTGATATCTTGTTTTGTCTGTCCAGATGTGTACAATCAGGTCACCCACTGTCAACACCAGTTCCTGTTGTTCCCATTTATCTAATAGATCTTGCAGCTTCTATCTGAATGCACTCTTTTTCCCATTATTACAACCCTGCTGTGGGGCATAGGCTGAGATTATGAATGGTGCCTTATCCTTACACTGGATTCTGATTGGCATGAGTCCATCACTAATTCTGATGACATCTCTCACTATCTTCTGAAGTTCTCCCTTACCACAATTCCCACACTATTTATAGTCTGTCCTCCTCATGAGTATGTCATGTATGTTCTGAAATAATTTAATGTTAGTGAATAAGGTAACATAATTTTATTTTGCCAATTTTAAGGCCAAAGAAATATGATTTTTGTTTACTCATAACAGTTCCAAGAAGGTCAGCAGTATTCACAATTCTTTGTTATCAAATCTGTTAATAAATTATGGAAATAGTCCCAGTCAGAAATCGCTGAAGGTTGGCAAGTGAACGACTAGAGCAATAAAGTCATCATCAGCATTTCTGTTTTTTTTCACTGACTGCGAATATTTTGCTTCAGATTACAGTACATAAATGGCACAACACTGTGTTTTCACACATAGGCTGAGACTGGCTCTTTAGTTACACATTTTTGTTCTCTGGTTAAAATTGAATGCACAAGGTGATTTGATTTAATCATGAGAGCAGCATTTATGTTGAAATAAAATACCATTAATTCATGCAGCAAAGCAGCACACAGTTAATTATATATTTAATCCCGTTTTAGTTGTAAGATATATTAACTTCACAGAGATCCTACCAAGTGAATAAAATGAAATAAGTGCTCACTTTTCAAATGGCAAAATCCATCTAAATCAGAAATAATAGTAACATTGGTACAGTTAAATGGAGCACAAATTAATAGCATGAAAAAAAACTTTGAGACATTCTTGACTCAGATGTGGTTATTCTGCATAAACGTCATTATGTAATTCTTTAAACAGAAGTTATAATGTATGCAAGTAAAACTGCAACTGCACATATACCAGAAAAACAGATAATGTATAAGAAGCCAGACTGAAATAAAGTGACCCAGAACACTTAAATGGGAATATAAGGTAGTACAGTAAAGGCTCTGACATTCTGGTAATAGACTAATGACTGTTTGAATGACTTAACCTAAATTAGTGTGCCCAGTCTGGTGATGATTCAGAAAGAGGCATAGAATTAGTAGAACTGCTGCAAATGAGATTTTTGCCCAGAACACTTAAATGGGAATATAAGGTAGTACAATAAAGGATCTGACATTCTGGTAATAGACTAATGACTGTTTGAATAACTTAACCTAAATTAGTGTGCCCAGTCTGGTGATGATTCAGAAAGAGGCATAGAATTAGTAGAACTGCTGCAAATGAGATTTTTGATTATGGTTAAGGGTTGCAGCATTTGTTTTCTTGTGTGTGTGTCTGTGCGAGTATGTGTGTGTGTGTGTGTGTGTGTGTGTGTGTGTGTGTGTGTGTGTGTGTGTGTGTGTGTGTGTGTGTGTGTGTGGATTGGTGCATGCCCTGAATGACTATAAAAAACAGAAGTGGTTTTAGCATTCAGAAGGGGCAGAGGGGAGGTGGCTCAGATTTAAAACATTTTGTGAAGCATGAAAGAAGACTGATGGCTGGCAGGACCAGATTATGAATACTGTGGGAACATTAAGCAACTATGAGACAGTGGCAAATATTCTGGTCATGGAAGATCCAATTACTGAGAAAACTAAAACGTCTACATATAGGTAGTGGAAGAGGTGATTTATGAATGTGGCACTTGCATAGTGACAGGCATCCACCACAGACAGAGGAATAAGGATTGCAAAATTCAGCAAGTTTTCCACTTTTATGGATTCGCATATATCTTTACAAATGAACATTTACAAATATAAAAAGTTATATTGCACATGTAGAAAATTAAGAATTTATAGCATTTAAGTTTTCCATTTTTATATCTCTGCATAAATCTTAAATGATGAACTAAAAAGACAGTTACTTTGTTTACAAACAATCATACTCCAAAAATATAATCAGACTAACCACTGCGCTTAACAAAATCATTTATTGTCAGTTCTACCTCACATTTCAATCTGCTAGACATGTATTCTTAAGTACTCAAATTGTTACATATAAAATAACATGTCATACACTGTCACATCTAGAACCACACAACAACCCCACCCCCCCACAAACACATATTACATACTTACAAAACCGTAGTAATACTTAAGTGCAATAAAAAAATGATTGGAAGAAGACTGGCTGAAATCATGGAAAGAAACATTTTAAGTGTTCTCTCCTACACAGAAGAATGCATTTGCTGATGTATGAATAAACAAGACAAGAACGAAATAAAGTGTAAAATATAACCACTACTAGTACCAGGTAAAAATACTGATAAATAACTATGACTCCAAAATTTAAATGACGATCAAGAAAGAAGCAGTTTTAGTCTCTAGACATAAAAAAAGTTTCTAGGTGCTGTGTATAAGAAAAGCAAAGACTGAGATCCATTACATGACAGACTTCCTCACAGGAGGCCACATGTAGAGTGAATAAGGCTGAAACACATCAATCACAAGACAATGAGTTGCAATACTGTCCTCATAGGAAATCATTTCTCATGCTGTTTTGATTATACTAAAGGAAGTTGTTTTTGTTATTTTTTCTCTGTCACCTTGCAAGTACAGGGTTGATATATGTAAGTCTAGGAGGTATAAGACCTGCCCTCCACAGGGAGATGCATGAAGGCTTACCTTTCAGCAGAAATGCTTAATTTAGATTTTTATAATCAGTTGCAGCTTCAGCTGTTTGCATTTATTTGGTTGTATGTTCGCCCTGTAGATACTTAAAATTCTGGCAGTTAGTGCAGATATGTAAGGCTGTATCTTGTAAATGAACTGCTTTCTGTGCCCAGAATGCATAGTTTCAATCATTCCACCTTCATTTACCTTGATCAAGTCATTTAACTGGACAGTGTTTCAGGAAATTGGGAATCTGGATGAGGCTCCTTAATGGTCTTCTAGACTTTATGCTTAGAGACTAACTATGAACCTATGAACACATAGTAGAAGTGCATGACACCATTCATTCTTTGTTTACTCTCATAGCATGTTCAAGGTCACAGGAAGCTAAGTTTTATTCTGGCACCCAGTGGGAGCAAGGCAGAGAAACTTATGCGAGGTACTCACACACTTATACTAGCACAGACCGACACACACACACACACACACACACACACACACACACACACACACACACACACACACACACACACACACACACATACTCGTACTGACCTACGCACCCACACACACACACACACACACACACACACACACACACACACACACACACACACACACACACACACACACTAAGAGTCACTCATTCACATATAACACATTCTACAGGCAATTTCAAAGATGACCAATTCACTTAAATTTAAGAAGTGTGAGGAAACCAAAATACCCATATCATTTCACAACACAGTATAGGAAAACATATATTTGCTTTAGGTTTCCAAGCCACTAAACCATTACAGTTCATTGTATTGTTCTGCTCACAGGTGAAATTCATGTTGCATGTTAAGTGTTTCCTGGTAAACCATGTTGCACAGCAGATTATATGCTATCTGCATGGAGTGTGTTCACATGGCAGATTGTACTCCTTTTCAGGCTTGCGTTTTTCCCAGTAGGCAAAATGTGACAGAGTTTAGTGTCTTTTGGGCATTATTTTGGATCATTCAAACATCTCACTAACCATGTAGTTACAGCTGCTTTCTGAGAAACTCTCGTACATTCAGCCATTGCATGTTCTCTTGGCTGATTTTTGCATTACTACTTAGTGAATGTTCTTAACAAATACCTTTGCCTGCCAGCATCCTAAATTCATGGAACACCTTCTAATATAATTGATATCTAGAAGTCAAAAATAAAGTCAGTGGTTTAGAATATACATTTGGAATGTCTCACCTTAAGAGAAATGGTCTCCCCTTTTGTCCTTAGAAAACATCCTCTAAACAGTTGACATGTGCCTCTTACTTGGAATGCATATCTGTACTCCTTTATTTTTTTCAAGCGTTTTTCTGTTTTTGTTAGCCACATTATGTCCGAGGCCTATTTTTAGGGGACCTTCATGTCATATATTCATATTGACTAGGGGAAATTTGTCCGAGATACTTGGTACATTCCCTTACTGTTTTCCTAAGATGGAGCCTGATGGTTGCTGTTGGAGGAGTGAAAACCCAAGTTGGTGGACAACAGCAGTGATCACAGTCTTGAAAGTTATCACAGTTTAGAAAGTAATGTTGTTGCACAGAATGAAAATGCTGGGAAAACTTTGGAAATTAAGGTGATTACATAAATTAGACTTGATGACTACACTTTAGTAAGGGTTATGAAAGAAAGAGGAACTGATGAAGAATCGGTAATTTAATGAGAGGATATGATGAAAGTTCATGCTGTGCAGTCGAAAAGGTGAGGAGATAGTGAGTGCAGAAGCTAAAAGTCGTGTCTGAAATCTAAGCTGGAGCTCCTGTGTGCTTTGGGAAGAAAACATCTTCTGTTTTTCAGACAGGAAGTCAGAAGATTATTGGATTACAGGAAGTTATAAACAGAAGTTATGCAGCAGTAGCTACATTACCTCTAAGGAGCATTGCATGGCAACAGGGAAATATATGCCATATAATGTCAAATACGGAAAACATTAATAGAATAACAAATCTTGCAGCACAAAAGAAATATTGGGGGAGGACACCAGACACCTAGGGCACTCTTGAAAATGCCTTTATCCACTTAAAAGTTTGTTAAATGTGTTAACATAATGCATCAGTCGCCAGTAGTGATTAATATAAGGACTGCAGAAAAGGGCCTTTTCTCATTTGTGGTAATTGCTGAGTGTTTCAGAGACATGCAGTTACCTGATAATGACATTGTTCTTCATTTTGGCTAATGTGTCTCTGAATCGATGGTTTCTGCAATTGTGCTAACAGGCCCTTTTTGCTGCAGTCATAGAGCTTGGAGCCAGGCCTGTTTCTGAATCCTGGCCTCTGACAACAAATCTTTCTGTGAGATGACAGTTTTCATTATTGCCTTCCTTGCAGCTAAACCTAATATTTTTAATATTTCCTTTGTACCATGTATTAGACACACCTTTTGCCATGATACTATGAAAAAGTCCCAATCACTCCACTCCATATTCCTATGCTCAGTCACTTTTTAAACGAACCTGTTCAGCTCCTCCTTAAACTGCATCAGACATTCACAACTCCAGAAAACACAATTCCAGTCTCCCCACTCCCCTGAGTCACACTATTAATAGTACAATCATACCGGGGGGGGGTAGATAAATATTTCTGTAGACACTTCGAGAAAAACTGAACTTTCATTATTTAATTGCCTTCCCTGGAGACATACAAATTCTTTCCGAGTTCTCCTTTTACTTTCCTATCTAATTGCCTGTCTCAGTTCTAACTTGATTTCATTGTTCTATCTTTTCGTCTTGACTCAGTATTTCTTTCAAATGCATTAGTGTTGCTTTTGTCTTTCTCTAGTTTCTGATCTGAGCTGCTTCATCCACTGAACCAATACTGACCAATCTTCACTTCTGACTTTAACCCAATTTATAGTTCTAACTCCTCCTGTAACCCTGTAACCTAATGAGTTTTGTTTGACATTCTGGCACATCTTAAGTCTTTCACTGATCTCTTCCCAATCCTTCACCCCCCCTTCTTTTAAGATGATCTTCCAGTATCTCAACCCAGTTCCTTTCTTCTTCTATTTTAACTTTAATCTACTGATCCTTTTTCCTTGCTCCTACTGACACCAGGTCTTGCCTTCAGCTCCTCATTTATATCCCATCAACTCCATTCACAATGTTATTTTTAAAATTCCAAATATTGGCTGACCCACCTTCTCATACTCCACTCCCCAAAGACATGTAACAGATCCTTTGTTCATATCTGTTTGTATTCTCTACTACCATTTATTTTGAGAGTGCATTCTCTTCCTTTTCAACCAATTTTCATAAGTCATTTTCTATATTGCCCTAGGATATCTCTCAATGTCTGGTGTGACTAAACTTTTTTTGCTCCATTGATAGATTATCTTTTTCTCTGCTGTCATAGGTTGAAGGTCTTCCCATAAAAAATATATATATATATATATATATATATTTCTCCATTTTAACTATTATATTTATACTAGGAAGGATTCAAAATGCTTGACCTAACTACAATATAAGCAGTAACACGTCAATTTAGCACTTAAATTTTCTGATTTAAATCTCAGCTTAGATGTTTTCACTTCTGTAACTTAAATCTTATCTTTTGAAATATTTCCTGGTATGACTTTTTTCTGGAGCCTTCAAATGACTCAATTAACCAAACTCCAGATAACTTATTGCTCCTTCATTCCAAAGGTATAGAAATCTGGTCAATATCTCTTCTTTTCCTTTAACACTAACCATTAGCGATCTTGTTTTGTCTATACTGATTTTATATCCCAACAACCATTCATAATTAGAATACTTGTTCTAAATCCCTCTTCAGTTGTTATCAATGCCAAAATAATGTAATCTACACATAAAATTAGTTTTAAATCCAACCTGCCCCTTTCATAGCCCTCTACTTTTGAACTTTCTACAGCTAATGGCTCCAAAAACTGCAAGATGAGCTATTGGGAAGCCCTGTCTAGTACCCCTTTCCAGTGAGAACTCTTGTGAGAGATGTGCCATCATTTTCACATGCTTACTAGTGTCTTGGGATATTTCTCTTGACAAGCCCACCCAATCTAAAGGAATAACAAAAGACTGTAATATTTCTAGTATGAAAGACCACTCCACATAATCAAAAGTCTTTCTCACATTTATGCTCATTAGCTAAAGCTCTTATATTATCAGACATTGCTGCACCTGCTACAAGCCCACACTGAGCTAAATGAATTATACTCGGTACTCTTTTAGCTAATCTAGAGACAAGTATGGTCATAAATACCATATAATCATGGTTCTGTATTGTCACTGCCCAGAGGAGCTTGGGTTTAATGAGCCCCTTCTTCCCTTTAAGTTCACTATTATATTCCCTTTCTCCCATAAGTTGGGAATTTATTTTGTAGATATTACATTCATAAGCCTCTGCCAAATCTTCACTAGTGCATCACCTACCTGTCTCCAAACTTCTATAGGTAGTCCATTTGACCCTGACAATTTATTCACCACCTGATTCCTCATTGCCTGCCACACATCTTCTTCTGTTATCCGACCTGTCAATAACTCCCCTTGTTCTTCACACAGCCTATAAAAGAATTGTATTTAAATATCTTCATGCGGCCTGCTTTATTTCAGTGTCTCCTATTTTACTCATGTATAGCTCACTTTAATATTCTGCAAACGTTTCTACCATTTGAACTGGAGAATGTAATACCATCCCCCATTTCTTTCTAGTTGACGTACCACTCATTCCAGCTTCTGCTATCTCAGTCTTTCCACTAGCCCTCTTACTGCCCTCAGATTATTAGCATGATAAACACATCTAATCATAATTTGTTGCACTCTTGGGCAATGATCTTATTTGTATTATGAGTTTTCCTTTTTCTTTTTATTCTTAAATGTGTGATAAATCTAGGATTATTTTTCCTTTACAAATGTAAACCAATACTCATAGGTTCTGTGTTAATAAAACATTATGTTAAGTTTCATATCTGGTGTTGCATCTACTGTTAGACTTGTTGCATCTACTGTAACGTATGTTGTATATATTGTTTGTCATGCTGTATTTACTGTTACTAATGTTGTGTGTACTGTCAATTTTTCTGGAGCTTTCCTGCCCAGGCTTCCACTAAAAATGGGCTCTGCCAAGTTAGACTTTCCCGGTAAACAAATGCAAAATAAATAAAATAATTCTTCTGTCCTCCTCTTTTATATAACCTTTATCCAACTTAGGCCCCCTCTAAAATCTAGATGCACAAAAAGTAAATTCTATTTCTTTCCTTCTGTTTTCTATTTATCCTGTCCAAATGAATTAGTCTACAATACTACAATAGTTTTATTACCCTCATGAAAGCATATTATATCTAAGAAAATCCACTAAGGTAGAAACTGAAGGCGTACTATAAAGCTCCCAGACTGCTTATGTAAAAGTTCTCACCACTTCACGAATCTAGCAAATTTAAACGCTCCCAGTCATAAGTAGATTAAAATCCTTTATTAGTGAAAAACCAAATTACATGAACGTTCCACACATATGTTTTCATTTTGACCAACTTCATCAGATGTGGGCTCAAATAAATTAACACAATATTTAAACTGATTCAAATTCCAAAAGAACCAATCAACTCATACTATTTAGCATATTTGATTGACATTCAAGAAATCTCATTACATAAAGTGCTTCTTCTTAAAAAGTTAATCAGTGTGAATGTTGTTGTTGTTGTTTGTCTTTCGGCTTTTCCCAGTTAGGGGTTGCCACAGCGGAACTCCGGTCTGCTAATGATTGGCAGTAGATTTTCATGAACGCTGAGGTGCCAGCTCGACGTTCAACCTTCATCGAAGGCACACCCATTTACGCATGTCTTTTGAATGCCCACCCAAATGCGGGGAGGTCATGCAGACTCCACACAGAAGGCACTCCCCGCACTCCAGCTGAGAAATGAACGGGAGAACCTCTTGCTGTGAGGCAACAACGCTACCGCTGCACCACTGCGGATAAAAAGTTAATCAATGTGAATAAAATCTTTAAATGAGTAATGATTGTTCCCTACCCATAAATTTATGAAAGCTTTAGTAACACTTTGATAAAAGCTTAAATAAAAACCTCTATAAATATCATAAAATTGTGTTTAAAAATGTGTGTGTATTTATTTTCCTTATAAAAAAAAAAATCATATAGGCATTAGCACCATCTTCTGGCCAAATGTTAATATGACACATTGCAGAACCTTTCTATAGCCTTTATCTGAAATTCCTATTTCAATTTCTGTTATTAACATAATGGTCTAATGTATGAAATAAAATAACACAGATTTAAAACCAAAGAATCTCTAAAATGTTTACAAAAGTGTTATACATAAAACAATGAGAGTAAATATTTAAGTTTTATTTTTTAAAAAACAGCTTTACAATTTATTCATTTGAAGGAGCCACCAATGCCAACCCCCCCCCCCCCAAAGGTATTTGTACTTTTCATATACCTGCTGGACATTGATTTTAAAATAATGCACCATGCTGCTATAACTTGGCCGCCCTAAGTTTGAGGAGGGGAGTAATAAAAATATATTCATTTAACCTTGGCCATTTATTAGCTTGTACGGTCACCTGCCACCAGAGTTCTCTGTATTCTATTTTTTCCTCCCATAAACCTTCCCTGACATCATTTTTCACTTTCTCTAACACAAAAAATAAAAAGTGAGCATCATTGCATTCCTGTTTATGTGTATAAAGGGCGTAGGTCTCCTTTCTATTTTGTATATCATATATACGTTCATATATTCTTCTTCTCAGTCTCCTTCCAGTCTTTCCTATGTAAAATGCCTGGCAGACCTCACATTTTGCCTGGTGCACTAGACCAAAACTCTCACAGTTACTGAATTATTTTCCCTCTATAACCATTTTCCCGCTTTCCAAGAAAATAGTTTCCTTGTTTGCAATATAAGCACACTGCATACAATGCCCACATTTAAAAGTTCCCTTTCTTCTTTTACTATTTCCACTATCCAATACTTTCTTTTCTAATTAATTTTTGATACTCAGGGAATTTTTGTATACCACTTTTAATTTTTCTTTAGTTATTTTTTCTAAATCTGTAGAGAAGATCAATTTTGTGTGGAAGTATATTGAATTTTGTAACATTTTTTACAATAAATTCTACAAGCACTTCAGTGGAACTGGTCTGTAGTTCATGGTTTATTATTTGGCTTCTTTCGTTGGGTTGTGGTTTTTCTAGAATACAGAGAACTCTGGTGGCAGGTGACCTTACAAGCTAATAAATGGCCAGGGTTAAATTAATGTATTTCTATTACTCCCCTCCTCAAACTTAGGGCGCCAAGTTATAGCAGCATGGTGCATTATTTTAAAATCAATTTCCAACAGGTATATAAAAAGTATCGGGGGGTTGGGCATTGGTGGATGCTTCAAAATGAATAAATTGTAAAGCTGTTTTTTAAAAAAAAAAAACTTAAATATTTACTCTCATTGTTTTATGTATAACACTTTTGTAAACATTTTAGAGATTCTTTGGTTTTAAATCTGTGTTATTTTATTTCATACATTAGACTATTATGTTAATAACGGAAACTGAAATAGGAATTTCAGATAAAGTATTTCTTAAGAAATGGCTGTAGAAAGGTTCTGTCAAAGTGTCATATTAAAATTTGGCCAGCAGATGGTGCTAATGCCTATATGATGTTTTTTTATAAGGAAAATAACTGCACACACATTTTTAAACACAATTTTGTGATATTTATAGAGGTTCTTATTTAAGCTTTTATCAAAGTGTTACTAAAGCTTTTATAAATTTATGGATAGAGAACAATCATTACTCATTTAAAGGTTTTATTCACATTGATTAACTTTTTAAGAAGATTCCTTGAATGTCAATCAAATATGCTAAATAGCATGAATTGATTGGTTCTTTTGGAATTTGAATCAGTTTAAATATTGTGTTAATTTATTTGAGGCCACATCTGATGAAGTTGGTCAAAATGAAAACGTATGCGTGGAATGTTCATGTCGTTTGGTTTTTCACTAATAAGGGATTTTAATCTACTCATGACTGGGAGCGTTTAAATTTGCTAGATTCATGAAGTGGTGAGAACTTTTACATAAGCAGTCTGGGAGCTTTATAGTACGTCTTCAGTTTCTACCTTAGTGGATTTTCTTGGTTTATTTTTGGAAGAAAACTTGCAGTATTTTCATGGTATATTATATCTAAAAAAACATTATTAAATATCTGGATTCCACTTCTTGGGGGCAAATATCTCAGTGCTACCATCAATTTTGTTTATCTACAATTTCCTTTAACTGCCACATATTTTCCTTCACCCTCCTCTAATTTTCCCACTATCCTGTAAGGACCTGTCCTGTTCTTGTTTCTTTTAGTTAGATTCATTAGCCCATCCACATTCCATCTAAACAAATTATAATCATTCATTGGATATTGTTAATGTGCCACCCCAGTTACTGAGTTCACCATGTCATCTCTCCATCTACCTCCTTCCATTTTCTTTCTAACCTCTTTATTCCTTTGTATCTTAAACCCTCTGTTTCCTCTTGTGTTCACTTTCCACATGTTATTTGGTTGTACTCCTACTCCCTCTGTAAACTAAATTATGATGTTCCAGTTGCCCCCCCCCTCCAAACTGCTACTCTTTAAAACAGTTAACCTATTGCACCAAAAACTAAAATAACTGTATGCAGAAATCATGCTTCTTCCAAGGCAGGGGCCTTTGCTCCAAATTTAGTACCACGAAAGTGCCTCAGTTCCTCCAAAAATAATGGCCACATTAATTATAATCTTTAAGACATTGCATAAATCCTAACCTGCCATCCAAATCCTCTTCCTCGTTCCTTTCTCCATGTGCCACTTATTCTCTCTAGTTAATTTTTAAAACTCTTCCTTGCATGCCTCTGTTCTGCTATGCCTTTCATTCCTTCTCGCCTTCCTCCCTGACTTCATTTTGCTTCCCCCTTCTACCATTTCCACCCTATAGCAGCTCTTCCACTAAATGATTCTGACTTTGTTCTATCCTGTTGCTTAATCAGTCTTCCACTGACCACAAATCAGCATTTTCATCTAGTATACCACCTCTGAATAATTTAATTTTCATCTCTTCCTCCCATCAAATATATATATAATGTCTTTTTTTCTCCTAGTTACTATAACGTGATATCTCTCTGTTAGAGACCTTCACACTTTTGTCAATTTTCTTTAAACATCTTCTTCTCCAAACTGTTCTCTTTCCCATTTCTCCTGATTGTATTCCATCTCTACTCCCTTATAAAAACTTAATTATGTGGTTTATCAGACCATCAGAAATTCCATTCTCCTAATTTTTCCAGGGAGAAACATTTGCCATGATGCTTAACCATATTAAATTAATGGCCTTTATCCTCATGATAGTTATTAACCTCTCAATATTTTTCCCATATTCAACTTTTTATATTAACATTCATAAACATCACAACCATTCTTTTACCATTCCTTCTTTGGTGACCATTCCAAAAGTCTTTTGTATTGTTTGTATGGTTTATATTCCTGTCTGAACTATAATCTCCTGCTGTGACAGCATTTTTAAGAGATTGATGTACTTTATAACTTGATCTAATTTTACAGCAATCACCTACCAACCTCTCACCAATCTCTGATACAGCATAAAAATGATAGAATCTAAATCGTCTTCTCACTAACTAAATGTCTTTATTTCCTGATCAGTCAGCTATTTCCATCTTTCTGCCCTTGTTCCATTTCTCTTTTTGGCCCCAAAAATAATTTATATACCCCCATCCTCTATTATTATGTCATAGGTTCATAGGTGTGTACTAGGCTAATGACTCTGGGGCCTTTACAAGCCTAGCCCATAGGATTACCCTGACATTGTGCCACCCGACCTCAGTTCTCAAGCCTTTGTCAAGTAAAGCCACTGGAGTGATCCCTGGGGTGTATTTTCTATTTCTCATCCACTCATCAAGATTTCTCTTGAAGAGGGCCAGTGAGGTGCTCTGCTTGACATGTATGGAAAGTCTATTCCATAGCATGGGCAGTCTCTGGGTTATGAACCTGTCCCTCCAGCATGTTCTGTTGATTGTGGTAATGAGGTTGAGGTCTTTGGAGCATGTGGTGTGGAGGGATTGGGATTTCTTTAGATGTAGCATTTCTAACAGAGCTGGGTCAGACATGGCTTTGTAAGTCAAACAGAGATTGCCACTAAGTAGGTGATATGAGACAGAGAATAGTTGGAGGTGTTTTTAGTCTGTCCATATAGGACAAATGTTTAAGGTCAATGATCCTCCTTGTGAGGTACTTTTGCAGCTTCTCCAGTTGTTGCAGGTGTTTAGTGAGGTACATGCCTAATGAGGGAAGAGTAGAGGGAGACAATGACCTTTTTCTTCCTGGATGCAAAACCCTTAGTAATGAGATGTGCCACATAGAAGGACTTTCTGACTACAGTGACAATGTGGTGGTCAAAAGAATGGTTGCTGTCAACCTGTGTTCCCAGATCTCTTATAATGCCTTATGTGTTCAGTGGACTAACATTGATGTGGTAATTCATGGGAACCAGCTTTTTCCCAAAGGTGATGACACATTTTTTGGCATTGAGCTTAAGACCATGGTTCTGACACCACTCGTTGGTCTCAGTGAGGCTTTTCTGTAGCATGTCAACATCACTCAGGGAGTTAATAATAGCTCACAACTTGCAATTGTCTGTGAACTTTGTCAGCCAGAGTCCCTTCATGTTGGCCTGAACTTCAGAGGAGAAGATACCAAACAGGAGAGGACCCAGAACCAAACCCTGTGGGACTCCACTCATGACTGGTCAGCAGTCTGACTTGGACTCAGCTACTTTCACACTGTGGGTTCTACCTGTGAGCCAGTTTGCAACCCACCTAGTGATATAGGGGTTGATGCCTAGCTTAGTGAGTTTTTCTATGATACCTGAGTGGGGAATGGTATTAAAGTCCTTAGCCTTCAACCACAGCTCTGGTGACTGACTCAAAGAAGCTGACCAAGTTGAGCAGGCATGATCTACCCTTCACAAAACCAAAGTTTGTGGGATCCAGAGTTTGGAAATTCCCTATATCCTTGTTTATTAGGTCCATGATGATGCATTCCATAGCTTTGCATATCAGACTCTTCAGGCTAATGAGCCGATAGTTCCCGGGGTCTGTAGTCGCTCCTCCTTTGTGGAGAGGGATGACTGTAGTAGTGCGCCATTCTGTAGGGTCAAAGCCTGAGGTGAGGCTGTGATTGAACAGGGCACACAGGTGAGGTGCCAGCTCACTCTGTAGAACACAGCCAGGGATATTGTCAGGTCCCATAGAAGCTGTATTCTTGGCCTTCAACAGTGCTGTTTTAACCTGTGCAGCATTAATACTGGGTGCCTGGCAATTAACTGGCATTGTGACTGGTCCCTTGGGGGGTGAGAGGTGTAAAGTTGGCACTGAATCTGCCGGCCAGTATATTGGCAATATCTGTTGGCTCGGTATAGGAAGTACCATTATGCAGTAGCTCAGAGCAAATCTGGGTATTGCCATGGAGGTTCTTTACATAACTATAGAAGGCCTTGTGGTTGTCTTTACTATCTGCTGCAATTCTGTTTTCATAGCTAGCTTTAGAGGATTTGATGAGGGATCTCAACTTTTTGTTGAGGTTGAGAAGAGAGTTTTTCCAGTCTTGGGACTTCACCTTATTCTGCACCAGTTTTCTCCTCTTGTTGTAGAGTTTGTTTATGGCAGGGGACCACCAGATTGGTTTCCTTTTTTTTGTAGGAGAGCATCTTGGTTCTGTTGGGTATGGCGAGATCCATGCATTTGTGTACGTGTTCATACAGTGCATTGGTGTATGATTCAGCGGTCATGCAACTGATCTCCATTTGCATGGGTGCTGTGAAGTTAGCCACCTCTGTTTTTAGGAGCCCAAAGTCAGCTTTGGAGACGTTTTTCATGGTGGCTACCTTTGCGAGGGGTTGGGGGGTTGGGAGGTATGGTGATTTCCAAATTGATTAGTTTGTGGTCGGATCTAACCAGGGAGAAGTTGACTATTGGTGTAGAGCAATGGTCACCCATGTTAAGAATGACCAGGTCAAGGATGATGCTACCTCTAGTGGGGATAAGAATGAGCTGGTCCAGGGCATTGGATTTAATGAATTTCAGGAAACGTTGGGCAATTGTATTGGTACACCAATAGTTTTTCCAGTTAATAGAGGGGTAGTTGAAGTTGCCCAGTATGAGAGTATTAGGTTGGACCCTAATATTCTCCAGGGTGCTTAGGAACTTGGAGTGTGAGTCTTGGGACATGGTTGGGGATCTATAGCAGGTTATGACCTGAATTGCTGTCTTACCAATGTTAACTACATCTGAAGTATCTCAGATGAGTTATGTTGGGCTACTAGTCTGGAAGTGTGCACATCCTTTATGAATATGGAAACACCACTGCCTTTGGAGCTTCGGTCCAAGTTCTGGGGCCAAAAGGTGTGGAATGAGTTATAGCCTGGTAGTGCAGGAGTGCTTTCTGCTGCCTTGAAAAAGGTCTCTGTTATGGCACAAATGTCAATGTTCTCCATTTTAAGGAGTACTTAGAGTGAGTGCACTTTGAGATTTAGACTTTTAGCATTGAGCATCATGACCCTCAGACTTCTGTTACAGTGGTAATTTGGTCTTTGGAACACTGTCTAAAAAAGGCATTATAGGGGTGACAAGAGCCTTGGCCAGTATCCGGAAGCCCACGGGTGATAGATGCAGGCCACCTCTGGCAAAGCATCGAAGTCTGTCAATCTCATCATCCCAGGCAGATAGATACTGTATCTCTTCTGCCCATCCATTCATTATACTGATAAAAACTCATATTTACCCCATCCCACTTACCTGGGTGAGTTTAATTGTTGTATGTTTTATTGTCATTTCCCATATCCTTTCCATATCCTTCCTGCAGCAGCTCCACTCTCTTTTTAACTTAATACTTTTGGAACAGGAAAAAAAAAACATCCTCTGGACCTTTGCGTCTTTTTACCAGGACACACTGCTCATCACCACCAAGCTACACTGTGGTAATAATGTTGCAGATGTGTCCCTTCCCAAGTCTGTGGTTCATTACCTCCTATAGATTATCAAATTTCTTTGGACCCCCCCCCCCCCCACAAAAAAAAAAGATTTTCATCCTTCATGGATACAAAATATTAAATTTCAGTCCTTTCAACTTACAATGAGCCTGGACTAGTACATATGCAACCCTCCTCTAGCTTGTTTGTTGGGAATAGTCCATGATCACAAAAAACATAATCATCAGACATTAGTCTGATCCTTGGTTTCTGCAGCATGGACAAAAATCTTCTTTTTTGCAAGTATGTCAAAATGTGAACCAGAATCTGATTGACAGCTCTGGCTGCTTCTCTTAGCAGCACCCAGGCTGTGTGGTTCATCATCTCTATTACAATTTCAAAAAGCGTAATGAATGTGAATATGTCCCTCTCACTTTAGCTCTGAATTCCAACACATGCTGGAAAGCAACCACAGGGGAAACTTTAAAAAAAATGTTAGAGGTTGCCACAGCAATAGGCTTTCATACAAGGTGCTGCTTCTGCTGTTGCCAGACCTCAGCATTGAAGGTGTAGAGTGTCCAGACCACCTTTCTCTTACCATGGACTACATGAAATAGAAATAATAGACTGCTACAGGGTGAACAGGGATAACAGATAATGGACATCTACCATCCTCACCTGAGGCCTCATAGGTATCATTGAGAACCCATCCCAAAGGAAACTAAGGTATGTGCAGCTTTACATAACTGACCTTCATAAAGTTTCCAGCAGCAGCTACAATCACATTGCTATTTGCTACTGATGCAGCCTACAGAACTCATCACTGTCATAACCTAAATCTACTAGGATGGCTTGAACTGCCTAACCTATTTCAGGTTAACCAACTAATAGTTGCAGACAAGATCCTGTACCAACCAGATAATACACCCATACTTAAAAACCTCATCACCCCCTACAGTAACCTTAGCGCACTTCGTTCATCTGAAAGACTACTAGTTCAAACTCTCAAATCCAACAACACAGCCGGTAAATCTCTATTTGCTAACTCTGTTGGCAAAACTTGGAATTCCCTTCCTGCTAATATTACATCTGAACTCTCTCTACCTGAATTCAAAAAAAGTCTGATTCAGTACTTTAAAAAACAATGGCTATGTCCTTGTCCTAATACAGACTAACTCTAACCATCACTCGTGTGCACACGGAGGACTTCTGCCTACACTTTATTGTTTCTTAAGTTATAAATTCTATGATCTCCTTGGATCTACTACCAGGTTAGCCTACTAGGCATTCAATATCCTATCATTCTTAAAAACACTGTCTAGAATTTTCCATCTGAGTAAAAATGTAATAATTTGTTTGTGTATCTGTTTTGTGTTTGTTTACATCTGTGTAAAAATCCTTTTATTTTTGTTTTATTTTGTGTTTTAAACTGTAAAAATGTAACAGTTTGTTGAATGTCTTTTTGGAGCTTTTCTCCCCGGGCCTCCACTGAAAATGGGCTTGTATCCAGTCGGAATAT
Organism: Protopterus annectens; assembly: GCF_019279795.1. Lineage (NCBI taxonomy): Eukaryota > Metazoa > Chordata > Ceratodontiformes > Protopteridae > Protopterus > Protopterus annectens. Next base: position 852,025,772 of record NC_056735.1, on the reverse strand, counting down.
CCCGGTTAACAAATATAAAATAAATAAATAAACATATACTAGCTACAGGGACATTTCAGTGACTCACAGGGGACAGAGTGGGGTTTTCATAGACCTCTCTCTCAAGAATATTTCACCAGTTCCTCAATGCAATGCTGGAACATATGAGGGAGCAAAGGTGGTTTTCACATATCAAAGAGGAGAGAACTACCACCATGCACAATTTTAATGCCATAGCACATTTTCCTGATATACTGTGGGCCACAGGCTACACCCACATTGAAATAAAAGCTCCTTATGGGTAACTGGGAAAGAAGTACATGAACAGAAAAGGTCATCACGCCATCAACTGTCAAGTGGTCTCTAATAGACAAGTTGTCATCTATTATGTGCGTTCAGGTCATCCTGGCAGTTACTGCAACTCCCACATATGTCACACCCATGACCTGTACCTGAGTTTTTCAAGGGGTAACTTTCCACAGGGGGATGCAGGATATGCACTGGAACCTTGGTTCATGACTCCCATGAGAAATCAATGCAAACCCACTGAAGAAGGTTACAACAATGCAAACTTACAGACAAGAAATATCATACAATGTGTATTTGGCCTGCTCAAATCATGTTTCCGATGTCTAGATACATCTGCAGGTGCCCTGCAATATGACCTAGCCTCCTATGCCAAAATACTGACCGTCTGTGCCATCTTACATAACATCATACTCAGAAAGGAGTTGCAGCAGGGTAGCCCACTACAGGGATAACATTTCCCAATACCACAGACAGGGCCATCAGACACAGATAAGGGGTTAAATATGAAACCTGCAGGTGGGGATAATCATGGCAGACAGATGTGCCCAATATGCCATCCCACTGGATAAAAGGCAGCAAGTAGCACATGCACTCACCACTTAATTAAAAAAAGAGCTAAACATAACAGTAGCAGAGGTGCATGCAAACATACCAGTCTTTGCTTATCAATGCAATAGCTGGCTACTGTGAGCATCAGACACAGGCAACCCCAGGCTAGGACATTTTCAACAGCAATAGCAAAGGTAGCAAAGATGACTGATTAACCTATATTTAACACATAATGTTTACTTATGTTTATGTACTATATTTCAGTAAAATCACACTATGATCAACTATACAGAAATGTTGTAAGAACTATAAATGACTGATAATAGGCAACAAGTACAGACCAAGCAGCCTACTCCAAGTATGAACATCTAAAATGAAAAAAAAAAATATATATATATATATATATATATATATATATATATATAAAATATATATATATTTTTTTTTTTTTTTTTTTTTTTTTTTTACATTTGTATTATGTTTCCAACCTGCTTATCACACATAAGCAGCCCCATGACAAATAAACTCACAAGGGGTAGGGCAATGTCACCATCATCTGCACAGGTATATATATATATAATCATGCTTATCTATAGAACCTTATCACTACAACTGAAAAGAGAATTAGAGAAGGCACAAATGACAATTTTGAAGTCCAGCAGTAGAAAAAAAAGTAATTTCCCAAAAACATTACTTTTGTGCATCAGATATAAGCAACCCAAAGCACTTACGCCAGGAGGGATTTGGGCAATCTCCACATCATCTGCACAAGGGGCTGAGCAAGCTAGCTGTACTAAATAAATAATATTACTGTACTACTACTGCCACTAATACTACTGCTAATAAATTATAATACTGCTAGTATTACTACTAATACAACTATGAACACTATGACTAATAACACTATAGAATGCAAGCAGACTAAAATAAAGTGAACGTTTTTATGTATCTTGATGAAAACATGCATTTGACTAAATAATTATTAACTGGCCACTCTGTGCATCAGACATAGGTAGCCCTAAGTTACAGAATTGTGCAAAGGGCAGGAGGCAGTTATAATCCCTTGCACAGTCTGTGTGTGTGTGTGGGGATTACAGGAGGGCATACCTGATGCAAAAGATGTGCCTGTGCATAGGAGAGACATGAGGTCAGAGCAAGTGTACACCATCATAGCCAGTATCTCCAGATGTGAAGAAGTCATTTCTGAAGAATATTATGATAGTGTGTGAGGTACCATTGGTCATCATGTGGTGTACTGTGTGTGGGCCTGCGGGAACATAGCCATAACATTTGTGTTACCATTATGCACTAGCATCCTGGGAAGGTGTTAGCTATGCATGGTACAGGATACAGGTCATTGTTGACACCCCCTGACCATGTGAACTACCTCTGTCAAGAGTCACACTGGTAGTTCCATGACCCTTTCAAGAAGTAGGGGTGCTACTTGAAAGTGAACAATGCCTGTTAGATAAACTGTCATCATGATTATATACATGACCATGACATTGGGCACAACCACGTCTGGGTATGAACGCATCCACTGCTGACACAGCAATGGAAGTACTACCACTGATGAGCAGGATCTCGCACATCCTTGGCCACTTCTGCTAACATCTGATGATGTACTGGCTATTCTGCCTTGTGAATGTTGCCCCTCCCTCCAGCAGATGTTCCATATCAAACACATACTGTGAGATATAGTGGGGGTTACTGAAGGAGAAAATCAAAGCTGAGTATTAATTATAAAGGAAAAAAATCAGAAGGCAAGAAAGTTAAGTATTATTTTTATGTTATTAACAATTGTTACAATTGACTGGAAGTTTGCTGATTCTTATGGAAAGTCTCATGACATCTACAAGAGTAAGGTTATGATAAAGGGATAGGTACATAATCAAAGGTTACTATTAATGGCAGGAGGGAAAATGATTACAGCAGTAACAGTGACTTGTCAAGGTCTACAACAAAAGACGTGGGGGGATAGTGCACGAGGAGTTTGTATGCAAAATCCTTACATTTATTTATAATGAGGGAGACTCACTGCATATAAAAAATGATTCAAGCTGATTAGAAAATGATTGCTAAGTTCCTTCAGTTATGTCTAGAGGAGATCTTAGATCAATTGATAAAAGAGGAGGTTTAAGGATTACTAAAGGGAAAGAATGTTGACAAGATGTTACTGTTCTGGAGGGATGTACTGATTTTGATTTATGAAGGATGATGGACTGATTAGTTTGCTTGCATGTTTCCAAAGCACATACTAATTGTTTCAGGATTCAGAAGGTTATGATTTATGAGAAATGTTTATTTGGTTTACTAATACAGTATACACAAAGGCTTGGACAGTTCCAGAAGTTCATAGGGTATTGAGGTCATGAATCAGTTTAAGTAATGCTGTTAAGCAAGAATGCCTCAAGTCCATTTTTATTTGGTTTATTAATGGCAACTCTGGGAAGGGACATTCTTAATGCAACTATGGATAATGAGGAAGAGAAGAACTGAGGCTGCCTGTGCCTATGAGCTATGTGGATGATTAATTCTACTAGTGAAGGATAAATATCCAGTGAATAGACAGTTTTAGTAATAATGCCTTTAGGAATGGTGGGAATGGACATGAACTGAGATGTTACTGGGGCAATGAAACTGTAGCAAGAATTCATTTTGTGTGAGATAGGATTTAGATATTAGGGATTGCATCTGGAAATCCCTTGGTAATAAAGGAATTTTGGAATGCTATCATGAAGAAATTGCAGAACCTTTTATGACTTTGTTGGCCTTATAAAATAATGTTTAGAAATGAAGTTTATCTCATTACAGGCATTTTCAAAGGTCATATTTGTTAGTCTCAGAGAATATATCTTTTGAATGAAATCTGGGAATCAGAGATGCCAACTTTTTTCTTTTTTTTTTTGAAATAGTTTTGTACTGTAGATTAAATTCAATTAATAGGGATAGTTTGTATAAAAAGAAGAAAGTTGGAGGTTTAGGGATGGACAACCTGTTTTTTTGGTATTGTCACATTGATGGAAGATATAAATAAAGGAGAATACCATATACTACTTAACCAGCAATTAATTATTCCTAAACAAGAGCAGGGATACAATTGGCCACTGCACAGAGGAGAGTAATTTGCAAGGTTGGGCCATAAGAAGGGTGGAATGAAGGAGGTGGCTACCTTGGGTGCAAACTGTCAGGGCTCAGTCATCAGGTACCGATGTTGTGGAAATGCAGCACTGGCATTAATAAATGAATGGCAGTACTTCATTTGTAGCTTAGCTGAACTGAAGTGTGCTTAAAACTCAGGTGTGCTTGTTATAGCTGTAGAAGTGTGGACATGGAAGATAACAGCATTTTTTTTTCTTCTTGAACTTGAGTTGAGGTGTACTGGTCTGGGATCTACACAGGGCAGTATAATAAGCTAGCTATGTTTGTGCTGCAATACCACATGTAGTGCATGACACAGAGTGTATATGACTGCTATCTGATAACAAATGCACTGCAGTACTTAGGTCATGCTGCCCCCTTTTTCCAGGATAGGTAGCACAAAGTGAACATACCTGCTACCTGTACATCAGCAACTTTAGTGCAGTGCTGCTTTATGTCCATGACAAGTTCAAAGTACAGGCAGTGTTTCCCATTGTAGTAAGTGCATTACAAATATGGCTGTTACCTGTAAATCATGTATTGGATTATTACTGCAGTATGGAGGCCAGACAGTAAAATGAAAGGGCTGTTTAGCTATCTCTAGTCCAGCAAAGACAAATCAGTGTGCAGTTACCTGGTATCTGTAGTCTGGTAACTGGTCATTAGTCATTTGCTGCAATGTTACCTACACAGCCAAGTGTACATTGCAAGGGATGCAGTCATGGGTAGCATTTGTCAGAAAAAAAGGTATGCAACATAGCATTTATTTAAAACCAGTAAATCACAATCCAGAGAGATGTATTCCCATTAGTACTGGCAAATATAATCATACAACTAAAGCAGCACACCAGCCCAGATCAATATAGAACATGTTGTGCAACAGCAGCCAATGTATAGCATCAATATCACAATGGACAGTTACAACATAACTCTTAAAAAAGAGCAACAATATATATGATTAGTGCTGAAAACATTATAGTATACCATGCAACTTACCAAGAAAAATGGAAATGAAACACATAGTCATATGTGCTGCTAAATATGGTGATGTATAGGAGTAGACATCTCAGTGGCAGAAGTAGACATATTTGTGACATTGCAGATGTCTGTGGATATCTGAGCACTATTCTGAATGCTTGCCAACCATTACACATCTACATAAACATCAGTGCTACTACTGAAAACAAATTGTACAGTACTTACATTATGTGTTGTAATGCTGACATTGATTTGAAAATGCACAGCATTATGTATAGATAGTACTATAGTCACAGCCTATGCACCAATAAATCCAATAAAAATAAAGATAAATAAACAGGATGTAACATAGATTTTGACACTTTAAATGACACTGATGCAAAATTGTGTGGAGAACCACCTATACAGCCAGATGCTTCAAAGAAGAAAAATGGAGACTTGCAAGGGAGTCTCAAATTTCAGTATGTCCTACACCTACTTTCATTGACACTTAGAAAGAACATCATGCAGTTTTACAGTTTTACACATTGTAATTACTCAACAAATTATACAATACAGACATTACAGTGGCTGGCAGGTACGTAAGCTTTTCTGAGAACCACATATTCCTGTTAAACCTCACATATTGCTTAGCAAATGACAGCCCATTCCCTTATTTCAAATCCCTCCAAAATAAAATGCATGGCTTTTCTGAATTATAACATCTACATGTAAGTCATATTCACTGTGTTATCCAGGAACATGTCTCTCATAGCATTATCATAACATGACCCTAGAAAGAAATATGTAATCATTACCACATAATACTCTATCATACAGTTTGTGCATGTGAAACACTATGACAACATTACAAGTTATATTCTGCAGATTTACATAAACAGGTGCAATCCTTTTTGTGTATATGCAGACAAAGTAATATTCACGGTAAATACACAGAGCACACAAGATTCATTTACTCATTGGCACATATCAAACAAAGAAACATGGTCAACCATCCTAATACTTTGTATTCCATGCAGTATAATACATTCTCCTAAACTGTACAAGGGGTGTGGAAAACTTGACCTCAATAGAATTATGTGCATGAAGAAAATGTGTGGTACAACACAAGCATGGCACATTTCTTGAAAGCTAAACACAGACATGTTTGCTAAATGATAACACTGTTGTAAAACATAACATATGTCATGTATGGCTGAAAAAAAAACTTCTCTATGATAAGGCAATATGCACATATAATGCGCACATGTACCAAGTGGTATATATGTTATAGCACACATAAATGAATTTTTGTAGTTTTAACAGTATGATAATGCATACCAACAAAAGCATAGCTGGTTCAACCACAGCCATGGGCTGGTACTGTGAACCAGCACCCCAAGCCTTGAGGAGCAAAAAAGAAAAAAAAAACATTTCACTCTAATAATCTGATCAATGCTTTGTAAGTGATCATCTTACTACAGTTAGATCAACACCCCCCAGCTCATTAAATGAAGAGCAAGAAAAAAATGGATGTTCCTTCTACTGGCACATCAACCAGGTGGCCAGATGAACCACATGCCCCATCCATCCTACCCCAGCCATTCAGGCCCCATTTCTGTGCCTTGCCTCCAACCCTCTCTCAACATAATTTCTTTTAAATTGTACAGCGCTCATATTTTAGTTTTAAAAAATTATTTTTAAATGGTAGTAAACTGCTTACTACAAATATAGTAAACAGTTGCTACCATTTATACCCTACCAGCACAGTGCTCAGGTTTGAGTTAAAACAAAAAAGATTTTTTTAAGCTGTAGGAAACTGCTTGCTAAAATGTAGCAAGCATTTGCTACAGTTCAGACCACACATAAATTATTGAAAATAAGTGGTTAATACTAAAGGACATTGTCCACCTGGTCTTAATAAAAGTGTAACAATAAAGCCAGTTCTGAAAGATAAAAAGATATAAAATGAAATAATATTGGTATACAGATAGATGTAAAAGATTTTTAAAGTTTCAGTACATGTTTTTTATTTATGTTATATACAGATAGTTGTATTTTTAGTATCCTTATAATGTGTAAAGTATTTATTTATGTAGTGGTCTTTTTGTGTGTTACTTCTTTCAGGTGAAGTCACATGACTTTTTCTTTTTGTATTTAAGTCATGTGTTTTAAAACAGCTGACTATTTGCCTGAAGAAGCCTGTATTGGTGAAAATCTAGTACTAGCAAGTCTTGCAAGTCTTAATACATTTTTTGTTGTTTAAGTATTGAGTGTTGTGGTGACGGTTTACTTTACATTTTGTTTTATTTTACCTGATTTCATAGTACACTGGCTTTATCTACACAGTGGAATTATTTTATATTTGTGTTTTTTTGTTCTTTTTTTGCTCATGGACATGGCAACTCGATATAGTTCAGTACCATCTGCCAGCATGCATCAACAACTGCTAATACCACCAATAAATGATTTTCTTGAAACTACTTTGTATCCACTTATGCAAGGTGTTACTTTGGAAGATGGGAATGTGGTTGACAGCTCATATAATAAGCATAATGTATGTATTTATAGTACTAAGCTGTATGATTTTGAAAGTAAAATGCAACAGTTTAAAAGACTGCAATGTCAGCTGCTGTCATTTAATGTATATATAAAATGCAAATTAATTCCTAGGGGCTTATGCATTTTGAAAATGACCATGTACAGGAATAAATATCCCATATTTTTAAAACAATGGCAGGACTTAAATCCTGACTGTTCAATTCAATATATGAAACTTAGGAAGCAGATTTTTCAATCTGTTGAAGCTTAGTTAAAATCAGAACTTACACCAGAATATAATGACCTTATAGCAAAGATAAAAACTAATTATCATTCAGCTCTATTAGCAGAAACTATGGAGCAAGTTATTGTTTTTGAAAAATGTTTAACAGAAACAAAAAACATAAACTTAACAGAGATATTCATGATTTTAAACTTGGACATGTCTTTGCTTGGTCAGATCAACATCCATATGGAGTCAGGAAGCAACAAAAATCAATAGCAACCAATAAAAATGCAAAGGAAATATCATCGCATATACTTCCTGTTGAGAAAGCTGTTTTAGTGACTGCCATTGTGAATCCTCTAAATTCTGCAAGTAATCTCTGGAATTTTATGAATGTGAACACTAATACATTGGTTCTAGTAGATTCCAACATTGTTTCAGCATTAGACCCTATAATAAAACTGCCTTTGATGCTAAATGAATCATACCTTTTACCACAAAAAAAATTGAACTTCATGAACAACAAAGGAAGGAACCAAACGAGACAAGCAGGGCAAAGGATGCAAATTAGAAGCCAGTCCAGGAGGTAAATGACATTGTTTTTAACCTTTTTCAACATACATTAAATGAACATGAACTAGCATTACTGAATAAAGGTCTTACCTTTATTCCTGCAAGTATAACAAATATTTCTGATGTGCTAACTGATGTTAAACTGCTCATAAGGAATTTGAATCTTAAGCTATTATATGGTGTAAGTAATTCAGCTGAGTATAGCACAAATGTGTTATCAAGAAGTAACACTTTTGTGCCATTGAATAATCCTCTTATAGCATCTTTTGAACAAGCAGTAGAAAATATTTATCAAGCAATGAAAATCAACAGTCATTTTTATAATTTAATGGTTGCACAACAACAAGGTATTCAATCTTTAGCCACCAATCCCAACATAGTTAAAAGCAGCAGACAAGAGTAGTGGCATTATTATTTTAGATATTAATGATTGCAACAACAAAATAGTATGATCTATGACATGCATCTTAATGGAGAAATTACTTTGGAAATGTACTATTTCAAATGAATGCTCCTAAAATAGCAGTCATATATGGAATTCCAAAAATTCATAAACCTGTTACTTCCCCACCATTAAGACCAATTGTTTCAGCAAATGGTTGGATTACACAACCAATGTCAAACTACTTAGAGCATAAACTTAGAAATGCCCTACATTATTCTACTACAATAATTAAAAAAAATCCCAGTTTTTACACACTTGTATGACTGGTCTTTGTCCAATAATATTGCAGATTGCTACTTTGTTACATTATATGTAGACACCCTATTTACATCAATACCAAATGATATTGGAATAGAATACCTTTGTGAATTTATAGCATTGCATACATTTTTTTCAGCAGCTGAGACTAACACCATATGTGATTTAGCAGAACTGGTTTTAACTAACAATGTTTTTTGTTTCATAAGGATATGTATAAGCAATGTAAAGGAGGAGCCATGGGTATGCCCAATGCTAAGAGCTATGCAAATTTGGTTATGAATAAATGGGAATGTGATTTTATTTTTCCAAAACAAATAATAGCTTTCTTAATAATGTTTTGTTTTATAGGTGATTCATGGATGATTTATTTTTAATATGGAATGGTTCTGTTTCTGCATTGTCTGACTTTTTATTATATTTAAATTCAACTACTGAATTTTTATGTTTTATGGTTTAAACATACCATACATTATACACAAATATACTTTTTAGACATTAGATTGTTTAAGGGAATCACTGGTAAAATTGAAACTACATTATTTAAGAAAGATGTCGGGAAAAATATGTTTTTGCACAAGAGTAATATGCACTCCCCTCATAATTTTAAAAATATAGTTTAAAATCAGTTTACCCATGTGGCTAGACTGAATACAAGAAAAGAAAACATGGACATACAATTGAATAATATGGGCAATGATTTTTTAAAGAGGTTATAAAGAATATAATGTAATGAATATAGTAGCACATTTACAGCAAGTATGCATTGATAAAATCAAACCTATATTTTCTGAGTCAGATTGCTTCACTAAGGTAATAATGATAATGTTAGGGACATAAAAAGAGCTTTAGGTGTGTTTTACCCTACAACATTCTTACTCATCAAATACAGGATATTATTAAAAACACTTGTACATGTTACAATATAGTCCTACTTTTAAAGACATAGAAGTAGATAAGCTAATTTTGGGGTATACTAAATCTAGTAATTTAATAACTATGTTATAAGGAACAGGAGAAGTATACAAACACAATATCTATATCCAAGTATGGAACCCAAACAATGTAACAGTTGTCAATTCTGCAGGTATGTCTTTACAAAAACGTTTAAGCATCCACTTAGTCTAAAACCATTCCATCAGATGCCATGGGACATGTAATACTAAAAACATAATATACATGGAAAATGCCTAATCTGTAGCACCTTCTATATCGACACAATGAATAGAAAGTTCAAAGAGATAATTTGTGAACATATTTCAGACATAAGAAGGCAGCTCGACATATATGCATTATACAGGCATATTAAACAAGCAGACACTTCTCATGAATTTCACTTTTTTATTTTACAAATATATATATGAAAGCCTAACAGAAATTATTGAAAATAAGTGGATAATACATTTTAAAGCACACTGCCCACCTGATCTCAATGAAAGTGTGACAATGAAGCTAGTTCTGAAAGATAAATAAAATAAAATTAAATAATATTGATATGCAGATAGATGCAAGAGTTTTTAAAAGTTTCAGTATATGTTTTTATTTGTTATATACAGATATTTGTATTTTTAGCATTTTTAGAATGTGTAAAGCATTTATTTATGTATTAGTTTTTTTGTGTGTTACTTCTTTAAAGGTGAAGTTACACGACCTTTTCCTTTTTGTATTTAAGTCATGTGTTTTGCCTGAAGAAGCCTGTATTGGTGAAAGTCTAGTACTAGCAAGTCTTGCAAGTCTTAATAAATTTTCTGCATTTTAAGTATCGAGTGTCGTGATGCCAATTTACTTCACATTTTATTTTATTTTACCTGATTCCTTAGTACACTGCCTTTATCTATGTAGCATAATTATTTTATATTTACAGTTTAGACCACATACAGAGTACTACAGTGCTCAGGTCTGAACTCAAATGCACTACCAGCTTTTAAAAGCTGCAGAACAAACAGAAAACACTAACCACTGAAGACTGTAGTGCTAAAGCAATGACTGAAGATTAAACACAAGTGCTGCAATATCACCACGAAGAGAGAGCAGAATGCATGTTCAGCAGATAAAATCAAAATAAAACCAGCACAATTTAATAATGAACAGATAAAATCCTTCAAACAACAGGATGTGAATCATCACAAATAAACAGGATGAGCACTTTCGGCTATGCCTTCATCAGGTCCTGTTTACACTAAAGCACCTCCTTTTTTATATTGTTACTAATCAAATAAAGTAATCTCCTGAACTTCCTGCTTTACAATATAGGTTTTAAAGGCATCAGTCCATTAAGGCCAGGGTTCCTGTCTGCTTGTAAATCAGCTATCCAGTGTGTTTTCAAGACTTCAGTTTTATTTAATAGATCTCCGCCTCTTATATTATCTAGCACTCTTTCCAAGGCTAGGAAGGAGTATTTATGTCCAAGATACTTTGAATGTGCTGTGACAAAACATTAGTCTATACATTAAGTGTAATATCACTAAGATGGTGCAGAATCCTCTCCTTAAAAGGCCTATTGGTTTTCCCAACATAAAACTCTGGGCAGCTATCAGAAGTAGCTGCATATACTATGTTCTTAGTATTATAATCCACATGCATCTTTAATTTGTATGTCCAAACAGCTATAGGATATTTTAGACAATTGCTTGTGTCTAAATAACTACATGCTTTGCAACTTCTACATGGAAAAGTGCCCATCTTAAGGCTATGTGGAACAGTATCTTTTTTGTGACATAACAATGTCTTTAAATTCAACTTATTCTTGAAAGTGAATCCAGAAACATCACCAACAATGTGTCTTAGGCTGTCATCTGAAGTTAAAATCTTCCAGTTCTTTCTAACAATTTCACAAATGGCTATGTCGCTACTGTGCGTCAGTAAGTATCTCAAGCCACTCAGTTCATTATTATGATTTTCCATATCATCCTTTCTTCTGACTGAGAAATAAGGTCTCCCTCTATCATTTATCTGTGCCTTCGTCTTCATGGTTCCCTGTCGAATTTCAAGATTTTTACAGCTTCGGGTCAATAAATCATTCTGTAATTGTTCTAATTCATGTTGGTGCACTTCATCATCAATGCAAAACCTGGATACACATAGCATCTAGCCATTTATTATTTGTGGCTACACATGTTTAGGATGCATACTTGTTCTGTGCAAAATATGATTACTCCAACATTCTTTCCTATGGAGACATGTATTAAATTGGCCATCTTCATGCAATAAGACAGTGACATCCAAAAAGTATATTTCTTTCCTGGAGCTCCTGACATCAAACTCCATGAATGATGTAGTGCTCCCCAAGTATTCCACAAAACGTGATAGTGCATTCTCATTACCTCTCCATAAAATAAATATGTCATCAACAAATCTACCATAGAAGATGACATGTCTCCGCCAATGATTCTGCTCAATTAATACAAACTCGTTTTCCCAATACGCCATGACCAAATTGGCATAGCTATTGGCACATGATATGTCCATAGCTACACCCCATTTTTGCCAATAATGGTCATTTCCATAAACAAAGATGTTATTCTCCAGTATAATTCTCAATAATGAGCAGATTTGTGAGATAGTGGGTCATCAAAATCTGTGTGTTTTCTCAGAAGTTCTTGAATCCCATGGAATCACTGTAAATAATCTTTTTACATATATTGTTACTAGTATAAGACCTTCTCTTCCTTGCAAGTTCATTACACAATCATGTAATATGTGTGGGAAATGAGACATATTTCTTAGAACTGTTCTCATCCCAGGTAGAGCCTTCTTCAGTTGAAACATGCCAATAGCTATCCCAATTTGGTCATGGTGTATTTGGAAAATTCGTTTGTATTAAGTGAGCAGAATCATTCGCTGAGATGCATCATCTTCTATGTTAGGTTTGTTGATGACACATTTATTTTATAGAGAGGTAATAAGAATGAACTATCACATTTTGTTAAATACTTGGGGAGTACTACATCATTCTTGGAGTTTATGTCAGGAGTTTCAAGAAAGAAATAGGAAAGCACTTGGTATGAGGAATTGCAGCTGTTGCCCATGTTGTAAATTGATTATAGTGAGTTAGTCATTTTATGTAAGAGGACTGCAGTATAAAATGCAAGGCACTTACAGCTGCAACTCCAAAAGAGTTGTTTATTGTGCATTTTGTCAGAATTGTACATGTTTTTATGTTTGAAATACAGATTGTAGAATAAAGGACTGCATTTATGAAAATGAATAAAAATTTAGAAAGTCAGGTTGACTAACGCCCTGGCCAAACACACTTTTAATAATGAAGTACACAGTTTTAAATATGAAGTAATAGACAGTGTCAAGAACTTGAAATGAAGAGGCCCTTTAACTCTTCTCCTTGAACACAAGAAGCTTATATGTCAGGTATTGTTAAATGCATATGCTTGGCCAGGGTAAATGACAGTTGTTCAATTAGTTGCATTTTAAAGATTAAATCTTAAACAAGATGAGTTATATGTTTTTGATTATAACTTACTTATATAAACTTAAAGTGGGTTGTATAGTTTTGTGGACACCTCTAAGTAGGAGGTGTTAATTCTTAATGTTTTAGCTTATTTAATCACATGACATTATGTATGTTTTTTAAACTGGTTTTAGTAATGGTTGTTTGTCTGATGAAGTTCGAACAAAGTATTTTGGATGAAAGCACTCACTGGTGGAATAAAGGATTGTTTTAGTTACTAGTTCCAGCTTCCTCATGCTAAGAGGTTTGTTTTACTAGTTTTTGTCGAGTTTTCTTAGTGGTTTAGTCATGTTTGGTTTCTATTATGGCAGTTGAGGATGAAGCTGTAAGTCAGTCATTATTTACCCCAAATATGAATGAAAATCTAACTGAGGCAGTTGGAAATGTAACCCTCCTACTTCAGCAACTGACTCAACAAGTGGACAGATTAACTTGGTGCATGAATGCACTCCCCATATGGGAAGAACAGGCTAATTTAGGCTTTGGTGGTAATAATAATATCAGGCTTTCAGAAAAAATATTTACCATCTGTGAATATGGTTTCTGAATTCCCTATATTACCTAATCATTGAATCCAACAACGAGTTTGCTTAATGATCTCACATTTAACTGTACATTCCACATGCAGGCAACAAATCCCAGTCAGATAACAGGACAGCTGCTAGGGAATGGATCTTGGTCAACCAGTAGTGTGCCATCCTAGCCAGAACAAAGTACTGGTCTTAAATGCTTAGCTCGAGAAACCATTTGTTTTTAGCATCAATATGCCTGACAACTCCATGGATGATTCTCACCTGTGTGATAAACTTGAAGAATTTGAATAAAAATTGACTAAATGTAAAAAACTGGAACTGGAAAATGCATAATAGGTGGCATGTGTTAAGAACAAACAAGTCCTTAAAGGTTTGCACCTGTGGCATTACCCCAGTGGATTGGAGGTGAACTCAGCTTTACATTTAGAACTACTGCAACTTTTTGATAGACAGGGGTACAAATTTTTAGAAGTGCTTATCAAGCATAACGCCAGGCAAATTGAAAGTCTGGCTAGAGAATTAAACAATCTTGACAACATTATTTAAAACAATTCCTTCAATAGATTTAAGTATGACTATCATAAGATTTTCCATAGCATTGACCAATAGCTGCTTAAACTAAAGCAGAATAAGTGTAAAAAATACAAAGGGACAAGGACGATTATTTGAAAGGGACAGCATAGCCAAAGCCCCCACCATCACAGAAATGGGGTACAAAATATCAGCAACAGAACTCTTGGTATTGTATTTTTCAACTGAACAACAGGATGATGTAATGGGCAATGTGCTGACAAATCATAAAGAATTGGGCCATGATGAGCAATGAGCCACCTAACCAATGTAATAATGACCCCATGCACCTAACCAATGTAATAATGACCCCCTGCCTTTGAAGTGGTCAGATCGACTGAGAGAGGAGAAACAACACGGTGGTAGATATCAATCAATCTAAGGATTAGGATTTTTATACACCTTGCAGGAAGAACCAACGATAGGCATGGAATCAGACATGGCCTAATTTCACCAACCAATCATGAACATATCAGAACAACAGGAGGAAATAGAGCAATCCCAGAATGGGGATTTAGTTATGGTTGCAGCAGAAGGAAATGAGATTTCTTCTGTACACATATAATTAAACAAGAGGCCAATTTTAATTAATTTTAATTAAGATGTACAAGATGAGTGACATGGTGAAGGGGATCCAGAGTCAGAACCATGAGGCAACCAGTTGCAAGTGGAGGAATATACAGAAGTTGATCCTCCGAAGCTCAAATGACTCACAAACAGGTCAGAAACAAAGTCCTGTTACTAAAACACACTTAAATGATTTTTCTCGCTATGAATATAAAACTAAGCATTCAGAACACTCAAAACAAATTTCTAATTAAACAAAATATCCAAAAATTGTGACACATTCATAAAAATATTCAAAATAATTATGAAAACGTTTGAAACAATATCTGAATCACATAAAATGTATAAAAGAAAGGAAACAGCCTTATTTTTTCTATGTACTACTTTTTCACATTAACTAAAGCTATTCAAAATATCCAAAGTGTGCAAAGTGTTGGCAAGTGTGTGCAGTATTACAGTGCAGTTATTTCACAAAGCACAGTCATTTCAAAGAATATTTTGCAAAGTACAGTCTTTAAAAGACTTTACTGTGCATTTGAATAGCATTACAAGTACCTGGTGTGTGTGCGTGTTCATACATAATTACAAGGGTCAAGATTGCATTGTGTTTTACTATAATCTGTAGGCTAGCCAGAAGGATTTTGCAGACCCACATCCCTTGTGTTTGATAACAATATTGCAGAAAATTGGAGAGTGTTTGAGCAGGAATACAATATTTTCATATAGGTTGCTTTTTCTGACAAACATGCTTCTACAAAGGCATTTATTCTGCTTAATTTAGCTGGTTCCGAAGGCATTGAAAGAGAGCATTAATTTGTGTATGCACCTGCTGTATCTGCAGGGGAAGGGGAGACTGCCACAGTGTGGTACAGGCTAACACTCAGGAGGACCCTGAATGCTTAAAATGCAAATTTAGAGAAATGTGAAACCCCCAGACAAATATTACAATGGAAAGACACTTATTTTACACAAGAGATCAAAAACCTGGTGAAACTTTTGCAGCATATATAACCGACATAGGTAATGAGGCTAAAATGTGCAGATTTGGTGATTTGAGAGATGAGCTGATAAAAGACAGGCTTGTGTGTGGTATTAATGATGATACAGTGAGAAAGATTTTGCATCAAGACAGTAATTTTAATGTTAAACAAGACCATTGAGATTTATCAGATATGGAGCTTACAGAAAAACACACAAGTATGCTTACAAATGAGAACAGCCTTCCAGTACCTTCCAGAGCTAATGTAGATAGTATGCAACACAAGGTTAAAAGATAGATGCCTAAGGATGGCCTTGCTCCAGAAAAACTTAGAGCCACTAGAGCAGAACCCAGAGCAACTTTAATAAGGCCTAGGGCCAGGGTTGCCAGACGTCCCTATTTGGGCGGGACTGTCTCGAGATCAGCAGCCTGATCCCGAGTCCCGCCCTGCCGGTTTAAATCCCGACCAGCCTCCGCTTTGTTTGTTTTTTTTTTTTTTTTTTTTTGATTGTCCCGTATACCTGGCATATGGGCCAATAGAAAATTGCTAAACACGGAGCTTCTTGTGTTCCGCATTAAACACGAGAAGCTCCGTGTTTAGCGATTTTTGATTGGCCTATATGCCGGTATACGGGCCAATCAAAAATCGCTAAACACGGAGCTACTTGTGTTGAATGCGGAACTGCAATGCATTAAACACAAGAAGCTCCATGTTTAGTGCAGAGCTACTGAGTGAGCTCAGTTCTTTAATGTGGATTTTTTTTTTTTTGGTCTTCACTTGCCGTGAGAGACCTTCTTCTTCTTTTTTGTCCATACCTGGGGTGCTGGAAATCTGGCAACCCTGCCTAGGGCACACACAGCAAAGCACATGGGTGACTCAGCAAAACCTGTAGGTAGCCTCATAGTCAATTGTCATAATTGTGGTGGAAACCATGAGCCCAAACAAGAAAAGTGCTTATCTTTTGGTTAGCAGTGCCATTCTTGCAATAAGTGGAATCATTTCAAACGGTTCTGTAAATCAAACAATGCACAGTCTTTTATTAAAAGAGATCATTCAAAGAGGCAAGTTGATCAAGTAGAAAGCTGAAAACCTACTTTTTATGTTGATGGTGTGTCTGTGCTTGGTGAAACAGTCAGTGCAATAGATTTGTGGGCAAAGAATGAAATATGTTGTACTGCTTGAATTAATGGGAGGCCTATTAGCTAAAAGTAGATACTGGCTCAAAGTGCAATGTTATGTCAGCAGAAACATTTGCTACAGTAAAATCTGCAAAATAATTTTTTTTGACAAAGTGTGCTAAACTTGTTGCTTATGGTGGTGAAGAGATTCAAACCTAAGGCTCAATAGTGCTTTCATGATACTCTGCTGGGAATGGCTAGGACTTGCAGTTTTACATAGTAAAGAGACACGTGCTGTCATTATTAGGCCTCAGAGACAGTTTGAAATTCAGACTGCTTGCATTTAACAACAGTATGAAAATGAGACTGCTTTCATTTAACAAAGCGGTCCACCATGTAAGCTTGAATGAGAACAGTTCAAATTTCACCAGATTTTTTTTTCTGAGTATGCTATTTTCGAAGACAAACTTGGCAAACTCCCAGTGGTGTACTCCATGAAGTTAGACCCAGAGGTAAGTCCAGTTATCAGACCAGCACAGAAAGTTCCAGTAGCTAGAGTCAAAGCTGAGTTAGACAAAATGGTGCAGCTAGGAGCAATTTATCCAGTAGAAGAACCAACTGAATGGGTATCCTCCATGGTAGTAGTTCATAAGAAAAGCTCAGATGATATCAGAATATGTATTGATCCAAGAGACTTGAACAAAGCATTAAAACGACCTCATCATCCTATGCTTACAGTCAAGGAGGTTGCTGCCCTCATGCCAAATGCCACTTTTTTCTGTCTTAGATACAAAGAGTTCATTTTGGCAAATTTTGCATGATTCAAAATCTTCATTGCTAACCACATTCTGTACACCAATTGGGAGGTACAGATGTCTGAGAATGCCATTTGAAATAAATTCTGTCAGTGAAGTGTTTCAGCATGCGATGGAATAAATTTTTTCTGGCTATCCATGTGTTATTATAGCAGACGATATTCTAATAGAAGGCAATATTAAAGTTGAACATGATAGAAACTTCAAGAAAGTTCTGGAAAGAGCTTGTGAAATGAATTATAAGCTGAATCCACAGAAGTGCAAATTTAGGCTACAAGAAGTTGCTTATTTTGGTCATTTGTTTAACAGTTCAGGTTTATGACCAGATTCTTCAATGCAAACAGCAGTTCTTGAGATGCCAGCTACAGACAATGTCCAAGCCGTGGTGCAGTCATTCTTCAAGAGGGAAGACCAGTAGCCTACGCTTCAAAAACTCTTACCCAGACTGAGATGCAGTATGCCCAGCTTGAGAAAGAGCTTTTGGCAATTATGTTTGAATGTTCAAAGTTTCATGATTATATTTATGGCCAACCTATACAGAAAGAAACTGACCACCAACCTCTAGTCACTATTTTGAGAAAGTCAATGCATATAGCTCCAGCGAGATAGCAATGCATGAAGCTCAAATTGCAAAAGTACTACTTTGATCTTGTTTACATAAAAGGCAACCTTCTTTATCTTGCTGACACCTTATTTTGATCACCTAGGAAAATCACAGAACAGCATGAGAATGAGCAATCTGATTTTAAAGTCTTGGAAGTGAGAAATATTTCTTCCACAAGTCTTGATGAGCTCAGAACTCACACAGCTTCAGATCAAATTCTCCAGAAGCTAAATTTCTTTATCAGTCAAGAATGGCCTTCAAAACAATCTTGTTTACCAGTAGATATGCAGCAGTATTTTCCATACAGAGATGAGATTTTTGTCAGACAACGGTCTCATCACGAATGGTCCAAAAGTGATTGTTCCAAAATCCTTACAGCAAGAGTACATTAAGATCTTGGATTGTGGCCACCTAAGAACTGATTCTACAAAAAGAAGGGTGAGAGGACTAGTATTCTGGCCTTCTATGTCAAAAGATATTGAGAAAGTACTTTTATCTTGTTCTGTTTGCAATAGTATAAAGCTGAATCAATGGAAACAACCACTTCATTTAAGCCAGATTTCTGAACTACCTTATCTGACAGCAGCCAAAGATATCTTTGAGTGGAATGGTCAACATTACTTGGTGTTAGTAGACTCTTATTGAAATTGGGTTGAGATTGACCTACTTCCTAACCTAACGTCCAATACTGTCATTACTAAGTTGAAGTGATGCACTTTTGTGTCCATGGTAGTCAGCACAGAGGCTTTTCTGACAGTGATGCACAGTTTATAAGTCAACAGTTTAGACAATTTGCTGAAATGTGGGAATTTGTTCACATTATGTGCCGGATTCACGAAGGCTTGCACAGAGTCTAAGAGTAGAGTAAGACTCCATGCAGACAACATGTCCGCTGAGCAATCCAGAAACTGCTGGTACGGGCATGCAACAGAGCTCCTAAAACGACTCTTACATGGACAGGGCCAGGATATGCAAATTACCTCAATTGCAGGCGAAAGCTATGCAAATGAGATAAATTTGTGATCCAGGAAATCCGAACCTGTCCGAGTAAGAGTAGTGTTATTTGCAGAAATGTACTCCGTTGACAACTGAGTACGGTTCTGCACATAGCAAAACGGAGCCGTGACGGCTCCAAAAAAAGGATGCATCCAGTTGAGAAAGCATGCCAATGGCCAAAAATACAGCCATTGGCAATGTTCACCGATGCAAAATAAAAATAAAATAATTTTTTTTATCCCGATCTCCGATGTTTAAGCATA
This sequence comes from Protopterus annectens, assembly GCF_019279795.1. Lineage (NCBI taxonomy): Eukaryota > Metazoa > Chordata > Ceratodontiformes > Protopteridae > Protopterus > Protopterus annectens. Next base: position 852,005,883 of record NC_056735.1, on the reverse strand, counting down.
GCGCAGCACCACACAAACGCGCGGTGCTCTAAAAACCAGAAAACCAATAATTAAAATCCATAAATGTGGATTTTATTGTAATTCTTAATTTACAATGCAAGGGAATGGCAGGCTGAAGACAACATGGCTACCAAGTAGAGGTTGCTAAGGGGGGAAGCTTAGTCTAAGAGATGTAACCAAGCATTAGTAGGCAATCCTATGCAAATGAGGATAAGGATAGTGAATCCCAAGTTTACATAGGAAATGAGCACAGTCAGTGGAGTGTAGGAGTAGGATAAGGGGAGTAACAGAGTAGAGGATAGGTGACATCACGAGGGGAGTATGTATGAAAGAAGTGAAGCTCATTGGAGCAGAGTGGCATGTGTTTTCTGTCAGTTACTCATCACTGGAAGAGGTGTGTCAACAGGTACCCTAGCTAAAGGCAAGAAATTAAAGGTGTATGCTGTGGATAACACTAATGTTTCTTGTAGAAGTGCTTGCAACGTGTTTGCACGTGTCTGCACACCCATACATCCGAGTAAGACTGTGTGCGTGTGTGTGCGCCTGTGTGCACGCGTTTAAGCTGGAGTAAGCATGTCTAAGGTTGTTTAAAGTTGTGCAAGCGAATTTGCGCTGGTGTGCACGCGTTTTAGCAAGAATAAGTAAGTTTTAATCCGTGTAAGCATGTGTGCGCACGTGTGAGCTGGTGTGAGCGTGTTTGCGCTTGTGTGCATGGCACTGCCCCCCTGAGGAAATAGAAAGGGAAAAGGAAGCACAACAAATAGTAGGAAGTTAACCAGGGAGTACTAGCAGAGCTAGCAGGTGAAAACAATCAGAATCAGGCAATTACACTAGCCCAGCCCAGCCCAGCCCAGCACTTAAAACTCTGCAAACAACATTCTACTATGTTTCTCTCAGAGACACTGCAACACTGCAGTAAGCTAATAGAAGTGAAAACTGAAAAAGCTTTACTGAGCCAAATAAATGTTAGGGACTGCCATTGCTGTTATAAGGTGACATATGCAACATGCTGAGGATGGTAACAATGCGAATGCTGCTGGACAACCCACAGTGAGGAGACTGAGAAGAGTGTACAGGCCCAGGGTAACCTATTAGGGGCTACATGAGCTGGAGATAGTGGAGCGCTATAGAGTGGACAGAGACCTCATGCAGCAAATTGTTGAGCTGTGTTGGCCTAAGAATATTAGCAACAGGTACATTCCAGAGACCAACTGGTGATATGATGGGGATATCACAGGCATCAGCATCCAGGGTACTGCACCAGTTCCTGGATGCCATGTCAGCACATGTCGGTGATCATGTATATTTCCCCAATTCCCGTAAGGTATTGGCCAGCAATATGCGTCTCTTCCAGCAAATAGCAGAATACTCTGAGGTAGTGGGTTTAATAGACTGCACGCACATATGCATCAAAGCACCAGCCAGTGAGCGGGGTAGGGTCTACTTTAACCGCAAGGGCTTCCCCTCAATCAACTGCCAGGTTGTGTGTGATGCCCAGGGCATAATACTGAATGTGTGTGCTGGCTGCCCTGGAAGCTACCATGATTCCCATATCTGGCATCTGACACAGCTGTACCAGACATTTGCCAATGGGGATATCCCTCATAGTCACCTAGTGGGGGATGCTGGCTATGCACTGAAGCCGTGGCTGATGACACCCATCAGAAACTCACATACACCAGAACAGGAACGCCATAATGAGGCACACGCACAAACACGAAATGTGTGTTTGGGCTGCTCAAGTCACGGTTCTGGTGCCTGGACACATCTGGTGGAGCCTTGCAGTACTCACCAACTACATGTACCCAAATTGTCATGGTATGTGCTATGCTACATAATATGATCCTGTGAAAACAGCTGCAGCAGGACCAGCATAGGCCTGGGCTAAACAGCCCTCCACCATTGCCAAGGCCATCACAGGCAGAGCGTGACTTGGAGGAGGAACAACCTGAGCCTGCCTCAGTAGGCAGAAGGAGGCATGCCCAGTATGCTTTGGCCTTGGCAAAGAGGCAATGCATAGCACATACACTGGCTCAGTAGGAACCCTGGAAATGATACCTCTCTCTGACACGCACATATAGTAAAAGGGATGCCCAACTTGACACTACCTGTTTTCAAACATGTATAGGGAGTGTAGTATGTGCATCTGACATAGGCAGCCCTGCAGCACCACTTGAGGCATGATTACCATGTGTTAAGCAATATAAAGCAGTGTTAAACAGCTCTTACCACCATTCAGTATATGTAAACAAAATTGCACACACTAACTAGCACAACTGTGATCAATGTTGAGCAATATTGGGCAACGTTCAGCAATGTTGGTTAACGTTGAGCAATGTTGGACAAGCTTGGTCTAAGTAGGGCATTTCTGAAAAAAAGCCAACATGCTCATATTTGCTCTACTGGCCCTTAAGCAGTCTGGTCTGCTCAGTATGAAAATATAAAGCTGTGACAGGCCTCCAACCCAGGATACTGTGCACTATAGTCATAGTACTGAACCACTAAACCATGACAGTATTTCAGTGGTCAGCCTGTATGAAGAAATGTTGATAAGTCTATGCAAAGTATCTCATGGAAACCCTGCAGGCACAGCATAATCCCTATCAAGTTATGACACAAAGGTGAGCCCTGCAGTAAGAATAGAACCTGATTTTCAACACACATATAGTATAAATGTTAATATTGGTCATGTTCACACACATTAACAAATGTAGTGGACCTCAGACAGCAACATACTGAAAGGTCACGCTGGGCATGCTCTCACACTTGAATAAATGAGACAAATGGCAGGCAACAAAACATTGAAAGGCCAAAATGGGCATGCTCACACACTTAGGCCATGTCTGAGTACAGCAGTGGGCCACACATATCCGGCAGTTGCATGTGTTAACCCAGGAACCTCTCACTATTCACCAATCCATCTTGTGCACACAGTTATATGACAACAGGCACATATATAATATAGTGGAACCCTGTCATAATCAAATATGTTCTGCAGATACTTAGGTTGTTCATAGAAAGTGGGAAAGCAAAGAAGATAAAAAACCTGCAATCAGTATCATCAATAAACAATGTGCATCCTGGACATTATCATAGGTTCATAGGTTGATACTAGGCTATCTGCCCTAGGGCATGTATAAGACTAGCCAAAGTGTGTTTGGCTTTCGCAACCCTGTTAGATTAGTAGACTGTGCCTGTGAATAGTAGGTCACACAAGATAGCCCATTTACGTTTGGTTTATTGTGCTTCTGTCTAGCAGGGACTCAAAAGATATCCCAGGGGTAAACATACGATCATCCATCCACTTGTCAAGATGTCTCCTGCAGGTGGTCAGTGGGGGCCTCTGCCTATGCGGGACTGGGATCTCATTCCAGAGTGAGTGGAGCCTCTGGGATAAGAATCTGTCCCTCCAACATGTCCTATTAATATCTGTGCTGAGGTTTACGTCCCTGGAGCGTGTAGCTCTAAGGGATTCCGATATCCTGAGTTAGAGCATGTCCATTAATTCTGGGTTGGACATGGCTTTAAACAACAGGCACAGATCGCATCCGAGTAGGCAGTAAGCAACTGAGTAGAGCTGGAGTTACTTTAGCCGAACTCCGCAGGGCATCTGTGTGAGTCCCTAGATCTACTTGGTGAGATACTTTCGTGGCCATTACAGTTGCTGCAGGTGTCGGGTAAGGTACATCCCAAATGGGACATTATATCCAAGCATGGGCCTGATGAGTTTAGGGGCACAATGACCTCACTTGATCTAGATGTGAAACCTTATGGGATAAGGTGGGCTATATAGAAGGTCTGTCTAACCACTTTGACAATGTGATTGTCAAAGGCGAGAGTACTAACTACTCATGTCCCCAAATCCCTAATAACTCCTACTGTACTTAATGGATTACCACCTATGTGGTAATGTGTGGGCACATTGTTCTTCCCAAAGGGGATGACTATGCATCTAATGGCATTTAGCTGTAGGCCATGGCTCTGGCACCAGTTATCCATCTCTGTCAGACCCTTTTTGAGGATGCTTGTGCCAGCTGGAGAATTGATTATGATACCCAGTTTGCAGTCATCTGTGAACATGGTCAGCCATATTCTTCCTTTGTTAGCTTGTACGTCAGAGAAATATATACTGAACAAGAGAGGTCCCAGAACTGAGCCTTGTGGGATGCCATGTGTAACTGGTGTATAGTCAGACATGGCACCTGCAATACTGACCATGTGGGTGCTATCCCTGATCCAGGTAGCAATCCATCTTGTGACATATGTGTCGATATTGAAGCTGGTGAGCTTATGTATAATGCCCGAGTGAGGTATTGTGTTGAAGGGTTTTGCGAGGTCCAGGTAGGCTGTGTGGACAACCTTCCCTACATCTATGGACCTGGTAACTGTTTAAAAAAGTCGACCAGGTTCAAGAGGCAAGATCTGCCCACAACAGAGCCAAATTGGGTAGGATCCAGTGTCTGTACATTCCCGATGTCTATGTGTATGAGTTCCATGATGATACGCTCCATAGCTTTGCAGACCAGGCTAGTTAGGCTTATAGGGTGATAGTGTCCGGGGTCTGTTGTGGCACCACCTCTGTGGAGCAGGACCACTGTTGCTGTATGCCATTCCTTGGGGACATATCCTGTAGGAACTCTGATACTGAACAGTGACTTAATGTGAGGGTTACGTTCGTCATGAAGCTCGTGTAAGATGCAGGCCGTGACACCGTCCAGTCCCATTGATGCTGTGTTGTCTGCTTTGGAGGGGGCACCACTCAACTGTTCATCTGTGATGTCAGGGAGGCTACAGTCTGTTGGGATGGACATTTGCTCTTTAGGGGGGATGGGGGGGGAGACATTTGCACTGAACCTGTTTGCCAGGATGTTGGCAATGTCTGTGGGTTCAGTGTATTTTTGTCATTATGCAGTAACTCACAGCATATCTGGGAGTTTCCACCCAGATTCCTGACATAACTAAAGAAGGCCTTTTGATTGTCCTTAGTGTCTGGTGCAATTTTCCATTAGAAGCGAGCCTTAGATTAATTCATGACTGATCATAGCTTTTTGCTAGTACTGATCAGAGATACCTTCCCTTTTTGGGATTGTGATCTATCATGTAGTAGCCTCCTCCTTTCGTTGTATAGCTTATTAATGGCTGAGGTCCATCAGACAGGTCCCCTGCCTTTGGAGGAGTGAGTCTTGTTGTTATTTGGGATAGCACGATCCATGCATTCTATTAGGTGTCCATAGAATGCGTTTGTAAAGGATTCAGCGGTCTGAGCCATATTTACCACTGTCCCAGGGTCTTTGAAGTATACCACCTTGGTTTGGAGAAGTGTGACATTTGCTTTTGAGAAGTTCTTCACTGAGATTACCTAGGATGGGGGTGGGGACGGGATATGGATGTCCAGTGAGATAAAAGTTACCAATGAGGGGTATACCTCTGGTGTGGAACATGGAGTCCCCATGTTGGTGATGATCAGGTCCAATATGTTTTCCCCTCTTGTGGGTGTGGTGATCAGTTGTACCATAGCATTTGAGTTTATAAATTCTAGCAACTGTTGGGTGAGGGTGTTGGGGCTTGAGTAGTATTCCCAGTCAATGTTTGGGTAGTTGAAGTCACCCAAGATAATGGTGTTTGGAGAGACCTTCATATTCTCCAGTGTTCCCAGGAAAGCCGAGTGGGGTTCCTGAGTTTGGGAGGGTGGTCTGTAGCAGGCTACAAACTGAAAGGCAGTTTTGCCCACTGTTAGTTGCACATATATGGTCTCGAAGCTTCGTGCAGTGCTACTAACCTGGAGGTGTGTGTATCTGTGATGTATATGGATACTCCCCCTATTTTTGTTGGCCGGTCCGAGTCTTGTGGCTGAAAAGCATGGTATGAAGTATAACCTGGTAGTGCTGGTGTGCTTTTGGGAGCCTGAACCAGGTGTCTGTTACTGCACAGATATCGACATTCTCCATACTGAGGAGAGTCCTGAGTGCATGCATGTTGAGGGTTAGACATCTGGTGTTGAGCAGCATTACCCTTAGTTTCTTTTACCTTGTAGCATCTATGGAGGTGAGTTTGTCTTTTGAACCTCACTTAAAAAAGGCACTATGGGGGTGGCAAGAGCCTTAGCCAGTATTTGAAAGTCCAGGAGTGACAGGTGCAAGCCATCCATTGTGAAGCTACGTGGCATGTCGAGCATGTCATCCCAGGCTGATAGACACTGGATCCCCTTTGAATGAGACCAATATGTTAGCCAACTGTTAAAATTGATCAGTTTGTCTGTATACTGTGACATCATTCTTGGTGAGGATAAGATGCTACACAAGGTCAGGGTCATACTGGCCTGGGCTACATGATCAGAGAGCTCCTCTATGTCTCTTGTCATGTAGTCCAGGGAGGAACATCTGAGGTTATTCACATCAGCATGGACAATGATAGAGCCATATTTGTACTTGCTTTGGAGTGACCTGAGTACATGTGTTATGTGGCGGATCCTGGCACCCGACAGACAGCTCAAAGTGACCTTCTCCTTGTTCAGCCTGGTAAGTGGGATGTCAGTGTGTCTGACAATAAGAGTCACCTATTACAAGTGTATTAGGTGTGTTGTTTAGCCCTAAGGGCAGTGACTGTGTGACACACTGACTTTGTGAACTATGTGGTATGTGGGTATTGTTGTGGGGTAGCAATTGCTTGGGTGTCTGCTTTGGAGGTCTCTGCTGCTTAGGCAGAGTTTATTTAGAGCCTCCGAGTATGTTTTTGTGTGGTAATGTATTTTGTTTGCTGTCGCTATAGGTCTATGTGAGACTGGATTTGTGGTGTGTGTGGTTACCTTCACCACCTGATAGACTGTGCCAGTCATGGGTCAAGAGAGCTCAGCCTCCTGTTTGTCTATATAGTTGCATCTCTCACATATATCTGAGTTTGTTGGGAGGAGGAGAGGGTTGTCTGTGTACATAAGGCAGTTGTAACATTGCGTCAAAATTCCAATATTCACCAGCTGGACTGGAGAGTACACACAAAACCGACCTTTGGACATGCCAGGATATTATGATGACATACTCTGTTGACTGGTCACAAAGGATCAGTAGGGTGTTAAGTGAGTAAAAGAGTATAACAGGGGTTTAGTGCTCAGGTTTGTCGGTGTTTTGGAAAGATTATCTGCAAAAGAGTCCAGACAGAACCATGACACCTCCTTCAGCTATGTCATAAAAAGCAATGTACACTCATATATGTCCTGAGTCAGGGCCAACTGTACCTGACTGACAATGCTGACATCCTGTCAGACAGGCTCATATATACATACCCACCTCCACTGTCAAAAGGCCCTATCATCATACCAGTAGATATCACATGTAGAATGGGTAAACAGCTCCTCCCAAAGCCAAAAACATGGCATCGATTGGACTACATTGTTTCCCTATATGTGTCATAAGTGAACTACAGAACAAACAGACCCTGCACCTGAACAGTCTGTTGAGCCTCACCCTCTTTACAGGATCTGAAATTGTTGAATATGTTATGGCAACATATGGCACACAGCACATACCAAGTCCTATGCACGAGGGATTGCACGGTCCAAACCAAGTAGAAAGCACCAAATAGACCAGCAAGGCAGCACAGAGTTCAATAAATTTATTGAATACTTGTATGAATAACAGACTAGTTTCGGCAAACAGCCTTCTTCAGTGTAATACAATGCAGTCAAGTTCCATTTTAATCATCATTTAAATACTTAGCAAGAGCCAATCAAAATTTTTTTGCTCATAAATATTCATTAGTTTGAAACATATTTTAAATTGGTCATGCAAAATGCAGTAGATAATATATATACTGAATAAATCAGTCCTAAAAGTGAGGATAGACATCCCAAAGAAATGCAAGCATAAACTTGGACAAGTTACTAGTATATTATGGCATATCCATCCAGCCATATACTCATATTCATGTTTATATCAAACTGTATTTGCGTAGCCATTGGCACCAGCTACTAGACAAGTGTTCATCAAAAGCACCAAGGTATAGTACAGCAAATACTTTAATTAAGTATGATCAGACATGCTATGTCAGAAAAATTGGGGAAATATAGGGCATTGGCAATAAGTATACATGTGTGAATGTACGTGGGTGTATAATAGAACAAAATAAAATAAATCATCAGCATCATCCATCATGTGAGGCTTAAATCAAGGATTGAAGCCCAAAACATACAGTATTAGCCTCCAAGAACAATAATATGATACTAAGTGCAACTAATTAAAAGTAACCAGACATATATACTGATGAAATCAGTCCTGGACACTGAGGATAAACACCCCAAAGAAATACCTGCATGAAATTGACCAAATTTTTAGTATATTATGGCATATCCATCAGCCATATACTCATACTCATATTGGTGTCAATCTGTATTTAGGTAGCCATTAACACTAGCTGCTGAACAATTATATATCAAAAGTACCAGGGTATTATACATCAAGTGCTTAGATAAAAAGGGCTCAGACATGCTATATCCGAAAAGTGAGGAAATATAAGGCCAATGTATGGGGGGTTGAGGTGGATATACGCATATAAATGTATGTGGGTATGCAATTATACAAAATAAATGATCAGCATAATGCATACTGTGAAGCTTACATCAAAAATTAAAACCCAAAGCATAAAGTCTTGACCTCCAAGACTACTGATATAATAATAGGTGCAACTGGTTAGAGTAATAAATAGAGATATGTTAAGCTTGCATATATGAGTGCTAGTCAGAGGACCACATATTGGGTACCTATTAATCCTACAACCACGGGGGTTCAGAATGGTCATTGATTTCACATGGACATTGTCCATATCATATGTATTATAGAGGTAGGGCCCATAATCAATACCAAACCAAAATGTTTGTATGTTCATTAGCCATATATAAAGAGCAACCTGAAAAAATGAGACAAATCTGATCCACTGATTGGTATCAGATTTCTCAACATTATTGTTAGAGAGTAACCTTGTTCTCCTATAAATGGTCATTCAGTCCAGGATGGAATAGACCCCCCAATGTAGTAATCCAATATTTCTCTTTTTGATCCAGTAACCCATGCCAACCCTGTTTGTTGGTTCTGTCTCCAGAAATGCGATCAATAACCATAAAGGTGAACCTGGCCTGAGGATGTTTGAGTGTATGTTGGTATAAGGCACTAGTCTCCTTATGATTTTTCATATCACTGCGGTGTTCATTCATGTTAAGTGAGTAAAAGAGTATAACAGGGGTTTAGTGCTCAGGTTTGTCGGTGTTTTGGAAAGATTATCTGCAAAGGAGTCCAGACAGAACCATGACACCTCCTTCAGCTATGTCATAAAAAGCAATGTACACTCATATATGTCCTGAGTCAGGGCCAACTGTACCTGACTGACAATGCTGACATCCTGTCAGACAGGCTCATATATACATACCCACCTCCACTGTCAAAAGGCCCTATCATCATACCAGTAGATATCACATGTAGAATGGGTAAACAGCTCCTCCCAAAGCCAAAAACATGGCATCGATTGGACTACATTGTTTCCCTATATGTGTCATAAGTGAACTACAGAACAAACAGACCCTGCACCTGAACAGTCTGTTGAGCCTCACCCTCTTTACAGGATCTGAAATTGTTGAATATGTTATGGCAACATATGGCACACCCCACAAGTGTTGTTGCAGAACAGACCATGGGAACTATAGTCCTATAAGCCCATGAAGTCTGATCTGCAAGGCCATGGAGTCCATCACGAGTGAAGTCATAAACAGAGCTATTGGAAGCTGACAAACACACAACCCTACCAACTGTGGTATGTTCATGGGCAGATCATGGTTCCCAAACCTGCTAGATTGTTTGGAAGACAGCCACCCAGGACATACATCACTGAAAGAAGCTACACACGTCCCACATAGACTTTGAATAGCCCTTTATCAACATCCTAGACACATGTCGTATCCACAAAATCAACAGTCTGTGCATAAATATGTATTGTCATATGAAGGAATGGCAATTTGTCCACAGATAGATCACACAAGCTAAGAATTGTGCACACACATTACCATGTCCAGTCTGATGATGTCAGCATCCTACAAATATAGCAGGAGAAAAGAAACCACTCAGTGCAGCATATAGCATGTCGTGTTAATGCGTATCTCTCTAGTATCATTACATAGTTAGGTAGGGGTTTGAATCCTGCACTTGGTGTGTATGATTTCCTTTGAGAAAAGCACCCTTTATGGAGACTAGGAACACATTAAAATAAGTAGATTCCACTTTGGCAAGTCTGATGATGTTAGTGCCTCACAAATACAACAGTGGAAACAGAGTTCCCCTGTAAAGCATATAGCGCGTTGTGTTAATGCGTATCTCTCTAGTATCATAATATAGTTAGGTAGGGGTTTGAATCTTGCAATTGCTGAGTGGGGATGTGTGTGTGTTTGATTTCCTTTGAGAGCAGTGCCCTTTTTAGAGACTGGGAAAACGCATTAAAAGAGGTACATTCCTCTTTGGCAAGTCTGATGATGTCAGTATCCCACAAATACAGCAGTGGAAATAAAAGCTCCCAGTAAATTATATAGCATGTCATGTTAATGCGTGTCTCTCTGGTATCATAACATAGTTAGACAGCGGTTTGAATCCTGCAATTGCTGTGTGTGGGGGGGGGGTGTATGTGTTTGTGATTTCCTTTGAGAGGAGTGGCCTTTTTGAAGACTGAGAAAACACATTAAAAGAGGGAAATTCCTCTTTGGCAAGTCTGATGATGTCAGTATCCCACAAATACAGCAGTGGAAATGAAAAATCCCAGTAAAGCATATAGCACATCATGGTAATGCATATCTCTCTAGTATCATAACATAGTTAGGTAGGGGTTTGAATCCTGCAATTGCTGAGTGTGTGCGCGTAGCACTGTTGATCAATGAGTTGTGGGTTTTGCTTTTACTACTGTATGACATATCAGCAGGGCTGGCCTTAGCTGAAATGGTGCCCTATGCGAAGTAGTGCTCTGGTGTCCCTTAAGCCCCACCCATGCCATTCTCAAGGAACACCCCTATTTGAACCACGCCCACAGGTAGGTCACTCCCACAAAAGCCACTCCAGTCATTTCTTTCAATTTTTTTAATGGCTTAAAAAATCAGTGAATGCTTTGTCATAGTGTAACAAAGGGAGCAAGCCTTACACACCAGCATATCACTGACCAGCATGTACAACAGACACTGGGCACTGACTGACCGTAATGAAATATGTAGCATAAACATAGTGTTACAATGCACGAGATCAACAGCAATCTTCTCTGTCAGAGAGAATAAGGGACAGCAAAGAGGTTTACTAATGGATGAGCACAACAGTTTTTTAGAGTTTGGATATGTATGCTCACCTTTTACATATGCCGATAGCTGTCCATCACCTCTACCAAACTTAGCAGCATATCTGGTTAGTTTGGAACACCACTTCAATAATCAGTACAATGGTATTCCAGCAGAAAGGCAATCCATGGAAATTGCTTTCCTAAGAATAAGAGACAAAACCCTAAATAGCTGTCAACTGTACCTGCCAATGTGGAACAAAGTGGCAAAGGTGGAACACTTTCTTGCAGCATACTAAAGTCCATCTAAGCTGATCAATGTGATTAAAATATATTTCTTTATACTTAGGACTCAGCCCTATTTATCATGTATCTCAGTTACAATTTGACATAAGATTACCTTTTAACTTGTGCCACTGGAAGGACAATTCTTAACTACCACACTGGCTCAAGTACTGTATCATGCAACACAATGAAATGTAACAGCTATACTGGTTTAAGCCATGCAATCAGATTTACAAAATTTAAAAACTGACTTAGTGCCTCCAGTGCTTGTTAAGTATACATAATGTTAATAAATAATTCAACTTCAGTTCCTTTGCCCCCAAAAGTATATATGTGGAGGCAAGCTATATTCAACTACAATCTAAAAACCAGGGAGCCAGCTCCCCTATTCTTAAAATAGAACCAAAATCGTCACATGGCTATTCTTGCATAATATAACTGAGTGCCCAGTTAAGCCACATGGGAGTAGGAAATGGCAAACATATGATTACAATTCTCAGTTATCACACAACACAAAATTAAAACTAAAAATGGAAAGCTATTTTAACAGCAAGGAATATCACACTATAGACAAACATAAAACAGCTAAAATTGCTATCAAAGTACAATATAATTGTCACATAGACTATGACATCAATGGTACAAACTGATACAACAGTAATATAATGGAAGGTAACACAATAGAAAATGCTACATGTTATAACAATGGGATATTATTTAATAGGTTTAAATCAGTTGGGCATAAAAAATACACGTGTGGTGCACGCATGCCATTACCACTCCAGACCTACTTATTTGATTATTCCAGAGACAGACTGTGGCACTTCATTATAATGCATAACTAATAATGTCTATCATGCTTAGTTTTCATTTGTATGACATAAGCAGTTACCAAAGTACATAAACACTATTCTTGCTAATATGCATCACTGCATCAGAAAGAAAGCTGTTTCATTGCACATGATTTATAAACTGACTTCAGAGCATAGAATGAGTAATTTAAAACTAGCAATGAAAGGAATGGTGATGACCTCATGAAACAGCCCACTATATAACATTTATTTCTAGACCAAAACTAGCAATAAAAAGAATGGCAATGACTTCTTGAAACCAAAAGCCCACTACACAACAGGTATTTGTAGACCACTGCCTTTTTAGAAGTTTCTACATCATTATGCAACTGCTGCAATTGTAACAGATAGGAAAGGAAAACTTAACATTTCTTTCCATCAAAGATTTTCTCCAACATTCATACACTGGCCAAATGTCTTAGAGCAAGAAATCTTGACAAAGCCGTAAAAAGAGGGACAAAGGCCCCCAAAAACAGGGCAATGTTTAAATATTGCTGTTACAAACTTAGAAAGCTGATAAAGTAACATGTTTTACACGAACATGAATTTTCCAAAGGATATGAATTCTGAAACTCAAATGTCTAGCATTTCCTAACTTCAGTCTTTAATGATTTACCAATAATTTGCCAAAAAACACAATTTGATGAAAAATGGACAAAAAAGAGGCACAAATCTGGATATTCTTTGGAAATCTATACACACCAGATACAGGCATATTACAAAATGGCAATAGTGTGATGCAGTCACTAAAGGCACTGTGGGATCGGTCTTCTTGTTACATTGCTACTTAATTTGGCCAGTTTAAACTATGCTTACCAAAACTCAGTCACACCTCTTCCACTTCAGTACAATTACACCACTGAGAATGCAAGCTGGCAATATTCAATGACAATGACAAGGGCTAGTAGTATTTCCTTACAAGTAAACTAGTTTTGCAACAAACCTGCATTTTACCTATACATGCAATACAGCAACCAACACAAAAATGCCATGTTGTGCATCCGTTCTGAACAGACTGCTTGGATTCAGCCTCTCTACATCTTTTTTGCAAATTCAATCACTCCAGATGCATTACACTTACAGCCAGAGACAAATAGTCTACATTCTCACCACCCTAACAAAGTGCTTAGCAACCTCCCCCTCTTCCTGGTTTATAGAAGCTTATACTTAGACCCAGAGAGAAATAAATGGTAAAAAAGCAGACATTCTCACAACACCAGATCAAATAATCCAGTACAATAACTAGCAACCCCCCCCCCCCGGTTAACAGCAGCTTACACCAAGAGCCAGAGGCAAAAACAAATCCAGACATCCTCACGACCCTAACAGTTCACAGAAAGTATACTGAGTAGCTATGCAATAAGTACATTTGTGACAATAAGAAATATCACAAATATGTATGGCTACATATTGCAGCTGTATTTTTAATTAAAATTGTTGTAAATATGACAGTTACAGACTTTTTACTTCAGAAAATATGTGCCAAGTCACATATCTTTTTATATCAACTTTCTAGTTTAACAGTAGTATTTCTAACTTGAAATTCTTTCCCCAAATTGTTTGCTTTGTCCTTAAGTCCTCAGATAAACTGTTAAGAGCTACTACGTTGCCAAAAAATATCAAGGAAATTACAGACTTGTGCTCCTCTTTAGGATATTCTGGGAATTTATGAATAAAATGTGCCCTGCTCTGTGGTTTATTTTTCTTCCAAGGAAACAACACAAATAGAAGCATATGTACTGGCAACTTACTTCCTGAGACAAGCCCCCATAAATGTACAAGGAGCAGACTTTCCTGACCGAAGGTAGCAATTAAAACATCTGTAGGCAGTTGGTGACCGTGATCCTTTATTTTTTAGTTCTTTTGTATTCTGGCAAATCGCACGAGGTACAGTTGTTGGGATAAAAGAACTAGAAAATAAAAGCTCCGATACCAACTGCATGAACCCTGCAGATATTTGTCTTCCACTTGATAATGGGCGACTGCAACAGATTAGTGTACAAGCCTGTAAGGAGAGATTATTGTTTCGGAAAATAATAAAACTTACAACTAAATTGCAGGTTAATGTGAATTTGTAGCTAACTAAAGTCACTCTTCATCTTTTAACTAATGTTTTACTTATAGGTACAGAACCAGCCATTAACCTGCAGTCAGTTGTAAGTTTTTTGGTTCAGTTTGTATTTTTGGAATTTTCCTCATAATAAAATTACCTTAAGTTGCAATTTGCGCAAACGACGAATTAAAAAGAACACCGCTCTCAGCCTGCCCATAGAGTCAAGAGAAGCAGATGAGAATCAAGACACCGATTCATCCAATGAGTTAGTTGCCTTGCACACACATTTGCATTCATAACAAATGCACTGAAAACAACCACATCACAAAAGTAGTGACCTTCGCCAATACTGCCCAAGAGGTGAAGATTATCCATTGACAAATGAAAAAGAAGTCACTTTAAGTAAGGTTTACTTAGATAAACCTAGGACCTCTATCACAGCAAAATGGGACTCATTCATGTTCATGTAAAATCTCAACTGCAATGTACACCAAGGAGAAAGAATCACCACTTTGCCTGTGAATTCTGTTACTAGGAAGAAAAGAGAAAGGCACATGGAGTGGTTTAGGGAAAGTTTTGAAACTATTTTGTTAGGGAAGATGCATCCCAAGAGAAATACAATCCTTGTGAATGACCAAAAAGGATTCTAGGCAAATATGTGCTGAAGCTCTGAGATCTTAAGGGTAGAGATAACTACTTTAAAAACAGAGAGAGGAGAAATAAGCCTGTCAATCAGGAAATTCAAGTTCCTAGGAAAAAGTTTCTTTAAGGGCAGACAAAGACAAAAGCCACCTACAAGAATCTACATTCTGTTGCAGGGATTTCAAAAATGCCCTACCCTCCACTCCCCATTCCTATTGTGGCACTGTGGTAATACTGCAGGGGCTGGCATGCAATGGGGATAATGTGGTGTTTTGCCCTGCCTTCGCAGCAGCTCAGCTATGCCCATCACCCTACCCTCCTAACTTTTGTCATCTCACTCAACGTCCCTAGAATTTGCCATGAATCGTACCTGAGAATGCCCCGTAGCTACCCACACTCCAAGTTGGACATGTCCATCCCTTCCCTGTCACTCCATTGGTTCATCTGAGCAATTAATTCAACCCGAGTCAACTGGGTTGCAGTCAAGACTTTACCCCTCAATAAGTCAAACAGATTTCTGAGTAATTGAAAATTAGTTATAATCTCAAGGATTTGGAAAAAGAGATACCTCTACACCAAACTAGAAAGTAGTAGTATCGTTTCTGGTAAGTTCTGTCACTTTAAAGACCTCCAATATAAAGTCCGACAGGACCTAAGGGTCCAAGAAAGCAACTAAGTACAAAGGTGGCATCAGCAGTTACTCAATCTATTGCACTCCTTTGTATTACACCATGCAGAGAGCTGAAAGCCTAACATTCGACCCTTCTTCACCACCAAAGCTTAGAGGAGACAAAAAGATAGACTTTGGTACTTCTACTCTGAATAAGGCAAGCAGGTGCAGATTCACATAAGAGGGATACAATTTTTCCCTGATACTTAAGTGAGAAGTCTTTCAAAATGAGCAGCCTCCTGCCATACTGAAGTGAGGGCAACATGGAGAGAACTTCACTCTCCTTTATGGAAAACTGGGAAATATTTACAGTGCCATACTACCAGATCTTTACTAGGAAGGTCTCTTATATTTTCAGTTTCAGAAAAGGACAGGAACTGAGGCTGTCAGACAAGCTGGTAACGCACTTTGTTATCCTGGAATGTGAATAGCTGAGAAGGGATAACTCCCCACAGAAAACCACACAACTAGACCACCAGCATCTGTCTGTACAGGGGGTACTAGTATGTCCTGCCCTGGTTGTCTACATAACACAACAGAGCCTGTTTTACTAGTGTGTAATCCCCCCCCCCTTTTCCAGGAACTCTACTTGATCTACAGTAAGAACACAAACTAGATTTGCACAACTAGCCAGAAAAGCACCTGTCATCAAAACATTTTAAGCCTAGGGAGTTTCTCTTTCAAAAGGTGAGAATCAAACCATGTATCTTGTGAGGTAAACCATTATGCCAAACTCCAAACCCACAAAACATGTACACATATCCATTCCCCCTAAAGCAGCCACCAACTCACACCTGCACTTAGTTGGAAAAGGCAAAAGAAAATGTAAAGTAAAACATGGACCTCATTTCAGATTCTTGTCGATGTAAGAAAGAAAAAAGTAACTTCACAACTTCATACAAGAAAAAAAAAAACATGTAATATTCCCAGATAAACAATAAAATTAAATCCATTATTAATACAACAAAACAACATATATGTTTACATTCCCAAACCTAGAAAGTAAAAAATCCTGACTGCAAAAATGTTGATCTAGAAAGATGAAAAGTAAACATACTGAGGAAAAAACTGTTCCCATATACATTCTACAGATTATACAAACTCTCTACACACAGTCGCTGCAAAGCAATCAAAACTGAAAAAGCAACATTCGATATTATGCATAGATATAGATTTTATATATATGTGTGTGTGTGTGTGTGTGTGTGTGTGTGTGTGTGTGTGTGTGTGTGTGTGTGTGTGTGTGTGTATATATGTATATATATATATATATATATATATATATATATATATATATATATATATATATATATGGGTCACCTTTAAATGCTCGACAACGCATTTGGCCGACACGGAATCCGATGGGACGAAAATACCGACAACGCAGATGACCGACAAGGTGAGAATCCGACGGACTCGGTAAGTGTGCGAGTGAGGGATTTAGTGTGAGGGCGGACAGGTAAGTGTGCGATAGTGAGGGACTGTGGGTTTAGGGGTGGGTAAGTGAGTTAGGGTTAGGGTGCAGGTAGGGTGAGTGTGCGATAGTGAGGGACTGTGGGTTTAAGGGTGGGTAAGTGAGTTAGGGTTAGGGTGCAGGTAGGGTGAGTGTGCGATAGTGAGGGACTGTGGGTTTAGGGGTGGGTAAGTGAGTTAGGGTTAGGGTGCAGGTAGGGTGAGTGTGCGGTAGTGAGGGACTGTGGGTTTAGGGGTGGGTAAGTGAGTTAGGGTTAGGGTGCAGGTAGGGTGAGTGTGTGGTAGTGAGGGACTGTGGGTTTAGGGGTGGGTAAGTGAGTTAGGGTTAGGGTGCAGGTAGGGTGAGTGTGCGGTAGTGTCGGACCTTAGGGTTAGGGTTTGGGTTAGGGATAGTGCATATGTTATGTCGTGTACTGTGTTGTTTACGTGTAGTGTGTTGGTGTAATGGTTTTCGGTGTTTTGCGTTGTCGGCGTTTTTTGTTGTCGGTCTTTTCGTGTCGGTCATTAGTGTGTCGGGCAAACGCGATTTCGAGGAATTAAAGGTGATCCATATATATATATATATATATATATATATATATATATATATATATATATATATATATATATAAGTATATAACAAACACACAAAACACTGAATGCAACAAGCCAATCAGCTAATCAGAAAAACAGTGAAACTGATGAATTTCAAGCCATCCAAAGACTTAATACAAAAGTTAATAACTAATGCCATTAACATAATAGTCCTTATTCTACAAATACACAAAAATAATTAACTTACAGCATAGGAAAAGGATGACCAAGTAACTCAGAACTTCAGAAAAATAATGAAAAATGTTAATAGTTTTGTTTTCTTTTTTGTACCCGAGTGCACCCATGTCATTATGCGTTTAAAAAGTACCTCAGAACTACAGCACAAAAAATGCGGAAAGCGCAGTTGTAGCCCGCGTGGTGTAGAGGGAACCAGTCCGCCGATAATCCACACCGATGTTGTCCAGTCCACAGATCTGGAACACAGGAAGTAACGACAGCCAATGGCTACGCCTGCCTCTATCGTCAACAAAAAAAGGAATGAGAGGCGGGTGTGGGCTGCGTTGTATTATAAACTGTGGATGGATTGGAGCAATAGTCAGGGATGTGGGGAAGGGCGCAATGCTACAAAGGGCGGGCACAACTACAGATGAAAAGATAAGTTAAGTTAATGAAATTGTGCCCTTTATGATGCCGGCTTTATGGCGCCCTAGGCAGTCGCCTAGTTCGCCTATGCCTAAGGCCGGCCCTGCATATCAGTAAAACAACAGTATGTGCATTGCACACTTCAGGTATCTGTATGGCAAATACATATATGTACATGCGACCTCAGTTGGTAACTGTGTGGCAAAGACATATTTGTACATGTGACCTCAATTACTTCATAGGTGTGAAGCCAGCTTTCTACATGAATACATCTGTTACCATTGACAGTTTGTGCTGCTGCTTCTCAGACTGTAGGTCACATATGTATGTATGTGACAAGGCCAGCCACTGTAATAATCTGTGCCCTAGGTCATCTGTGTCTCACACACACACACATGACAGTTTTTATAGAATAGTGTGAGTGAGGGTCCATGCCTGGGGCATATTTCAGACATGTTCAAACACAACACAGTCTGTCAATAATGGGCATTCATTATAGGTGTACAACAATTCCGTGGATATGCATACAGACCCCTTATTGCTTATGTGATACACTGAGGGACATCAGCATACCTTTGGAAATGTGAATGCCAAAGGACAGATGACATCACATGTGGCTGTATATGCACATTGGTACCCCTGCAACATGTTGTGGGCTACCACCAATGTGGTACTGTCAGGATACTATGTATAGTAAATGTGGATGACTATGCTATAGTTGGCTTATAGCTTCACAGCATGGGTTGGTCAACAGGTATCTGTCTGTATGATACCCTTGTGGAGGATAAGTGTCTTATCCAGAGAATGCATTGTAGGCCACTGTATGCATTACCAGATGTGGACGGACATATCCCTAGTGTGTCTGCTTGTACCTAGGATGGCCGCATGCCAAACAGGAGTGGTCACAGGAATGTGTGGCGGTCAATACCACTGGTTACTGGTATAGTATAGTACTGGAAGGATTCAAATGCTACATATGTGTAGTAAAATTCATACTGGCCACCAATAGGAAATATGAAGTGTTTACACTGTGTAATACAGGGCATGTTACCCTTCCCATGTGTCCACCATGCACGTACATGCAGACAGTGCACCTCCATCATATTCACAACTGTACACCTGCAAATCTGTACTGCACACATCACACATGTACCGTCCACTCACCAACAAATGCTGCCAGTACCACACACATCAGCCAAGTGGCACATGGGCAGACAACCCATTTTTGGAATTAACACTGGTATAAACAATACTACATTGATAATCATAGCTTTAATGTATCATGCCTGCTCGGATATACCTACAAGGATATCATTACACTTTACTGTTGACAGCATGCTAACATTGCTACATTGCTACTAGGTCACCCTGTGCATCAGCACCATGTTAGCCTGTTCCTGCATCAATGTCACAGATGACAGGAGGTGGCACAGTTTCATCATATGCACAGGGTGTGTTATTGGTTTGCCAAAGCCCAATGACCCATCCAATCGACATGTATGTGTGTGTGTGTGTGTGTGTGTGTGTGTGTGTGTGTGTGTGTGTGTGTGTGTGTGTGTGTGTGTATGAGGGACAACTGTACAGTATGGGTCAGTGTTGATGTAATGTGTGTATGTATTTGTTAGCCCTAGGTGTTTGGTTTATGTGTGTGTGTCTTTATGCACACAGTTCTCCCTTGTGGCTGCCAAATACGGGAGGTTGTGGGACAGCCACATACTG
Source organism: Protopterus annectens (assembly GCF_019279795.1). NCBI lineage: Eukaryota > Metazoa > Chordata > Ceratodontiformes > Protopteridae > Protopterus > Protopterus annectens. The sequence goes on along the minus strand of NC_056735.1, from coordinate 851,985,725 downwards.
CACCTGCCAGGCTGTACAGATCACTGTCTCCGGCCACAGACACAGTACCTGTGCCTGGCAGGGGTGATACAGACAGTATCGGGTACTAAGCCAGACTGGGTACTATCGTCAGAGGCAGAGGGATGTCAACTGGACCCATGTCCCTGCTGGGACTGGCCAGAGCCACATGCATGTGGTCGTCTAGGACGGTCTATCGACAGCCCAGCCCCAACATTGCTGGGGCTGGTACTGCCACTACGGGAGCGGCTGGGACTTGTGTGTCGTCCGTGATGACTGCCAGCTGATGATGTTGCTGGCATACATCCTCATCAACGTCTCAGCCATCCTGCACTGTCCTGGCACATGGACATTACATTGCGGAGGACATCTAGTGTCTCCCCCCAACATCTATCAATGACCTTGGTGTAATTACGGATGGTGGCGGCAAGGTCATGGATACTGTCATTGATAGCAGTGTTATGAGCCCTCTGCACCCTTAGTCCCTGCCTGGTGTACCATTCCATACGTGCCTGTGCCTGCATTACAGCCCAGAACATACCTGAGGTTGTGAGACCTGTGGGGGCACATCTACCAGGGGCATTATGACCAGCAGTGCTCCCACGAGAACCCCTGGACATATGCCTATGTGGTACCATTCCAGGTGTCTGGGTATGGCTGCTGTGTGGGGTTGTATGTGCCATAGATACCACACTATCCTGGTCAATGCCTACTGTATGCTGTTCCTCAGCTAAGGCCATTGGTGTTGAGGGATGTATTGGCAATATGTATGTGCACATAGATGGGGTGAAAAGTTGTGTACTGTCGATTGGCGGACCAATGACAGACCCTGTCAAACCTGCCTGTGCCACAACACATGTATCATCATGTCCACTATTTGTGGCAGTGACTTTAGGTTCCCTGCTGCACTCATCCAACAATACCTCAGCACCTGTGAGAGGGAGACAGGAAACACACTTTACCATCTGTACAGGATGTTAGCACACATGCACACATGCACACATGCACACATGAACACATGAACACGTGCACACGTAAACACATGCACACATGCACACATGAACAAATGAACACATGCACACATGCACACATGGACACATGAACACATGCACACATGCACACATGCACACATGCACACATGAACACATGCACACATGCACATATGCACACAGGCACACATACACACAAATACACTACTCAGTCAAGTTGACACACACACACACACACACACACACACACACACACACACACACACACACACACACACACAACAGCAATACGGAACATATTCATCAGTGCTTGATGGTGGAGTACAGTATCACAAGCCAAAGAGTCCTATCACACGTGTCAGCATGCAGGATGTGTGTTGCTCAACAGCATGAATGCTATGTGTAGTACTGTAGTTACTGTAACTGGATGTAGTGTAGTACCATGAGCCATCATCAGGCAGCATCATGTGGTCACTCAAGGCCAGTAATGTATGTCACACTGGCAACTATGTTGCTGTACCTGACCTGCACCACTTTGGCTACATTAACCATTTCACAGCCAGTTGTTACATGGGTATGTAAGGTGTTCAATAGGGAGCATAGCCTAACATGAATGTGTTGTGTGTTGAAGTGTGTCACACTGCCCCATGATATAATATGTGTGCTGTGTTTATGACATTTAGGATACGGGAGTATGACCTTACAGCAGGTGTCTACATAATGCATGTGTATCATATTAACACTTACTGCAAATAACAAAGTGGTGTATGTTGTGTGCATGTGTATTGACTCTGCCTATACAATGTCAACTGCAGTGTACCACAATTGGTTGGGATGCTCTGTGTATTGCATGTGTTTGAAGCAGCTACTCATGTTACTGGGATGTGCATAGTCCCACAGAGAACATGCAGAGCATGCATTATGTGTAGGTGTTTTACATGTGTATATGGCCTACAACTCTCCTATGACATGCACATGTTATATGCTGTATTAAATGTAGAACACTCACCAGCATGGGTCTGCTGTCTAGCTATCACACCAGAGGGACCTACAAGGATATGAGACAGTTTGTCAGTTGTCAACAACTATGGCATTGCTGCTGTGTGTTTGCAACTTTACAGTAGTGCAAGAGGTGACAGTCACAGGCATACAGATTATGTTCCAAATTATCAGTATTGCATGACACCAGGCTCCATATCTTCTGAATACACAGTACACATCTGATAAATGCATGTTCTAACAATTGAGCTAACAGTAGTCTACAGATATGCCATGTTACCTGCACGCTCTGAATCGATGTGCTGTGTGACTTCGGCCTCAGTGATGACACTTCTGTTGTACTGGTTGGCCAGGAGCCACCACGTTGAGGAACAGCTCTTCCACTCTGGTGAGGGGGGGATGTGTTGCTGCACCACCACCTGTGGCAAGCTGTTGTCTGTGGACATCAGAGGCATGCTGCCAGACATGTCTGATTAAATCACTGCAGTGATGGCGTACCTGCTCATAAGTCTGGTTATGCATGCCTACATCATTCACCCGACAGACAACATCCTGCCACAATGCAGTGCACCCATGCTGGTCCTGTCTGGTTCTGGAGAACAGCAAGTTGTGATGATGTATCAGGGCATCTAGGATGACTTCCTCCACCTCAGGGGAATACACAGGTTTCCTGTTGTGAGACATGTCCCTAGAAGACAATAAAACAGTAATTGTGAGCAAGTCATGTGGCACACTTAACATTCTAAAGTACAGACATCAATGAAATGCCATATATAGCAACCTATTGGCTGTCAGTAGATACACACTTTTAATACCACATATGACTGCTCAGTCCACAACTGCCTGACAGTGCCTGGCACATACTATATACCAAACCATGTTCTGCACAACAACAAAGTGAAACCAGTATGTAAAACTATACAGCAGTACATGGCACACTGTATGTGACACAATGCACCACCTAGCCACAGGAGGTGTATATGAAGCTAATGCATACAGACATTTGTCATCCATTGAAATGAATGTAAAGTACAGTTACAGTACTACCAGTATACCACACTACTTGTTAATAGCAAACCCCTCAGTAACATATGTGCACATTCATCACTATAGGTGGCATACTGCTGTACTACACTATACATGTTGCTAGATATGCACTTATATCCTGTGACACACATACCAACGAGGCCATGTTACAGGCATACCCACACACACACATCAGACATACCTACAAGACACAAAGGTATGGCAACCCAGATTAGTTTTACCTGTGTACCATAGAGTACTGTATGTCAGCACCTACACAACGTTATGCCTGAGGTATGTAATGTGTGAGGACTACAGGTAACAAATAAAACAGTGTTTCCAAGCAATGTGGATATACACCATACTGTGCTGTTTAGGCCTACAGCTTCAGGTAGTACTACAGTTCATTCGTGATTTGTATTCACTAGTGTTAACAATCAATAAGCATACATGTACTGCTTTAGCCTACAATGGCACACTCCAGCCAACACCATGGGACTATGTCACACCATATGCCATACTGTTTTTCCTGCCTAGCAATAGCATATGTATCTTTTGCTGGGATTAGAGCTACAACACTACATACCATGACATATACAGTTTCCCACTAGGCTATCACACATATACACAACTTTGACACATTCGCCTACACATTCACCATCACACCCAGCCAAACTCACATAGCAAGTAATGCAACAAGTACATGCGTGTGCGTATCGGGTCCTAAGTAGCTAATAGGCTATTATCCATAGGGCCTATGGAAGCCTAGCCATATGGTACCCTGCCCTTCAACACCCATGTAATGTAGGTTCATGTGCCCCTGTCATGCAGAGCCACAGAGGTGATTCCCGGGTTGTGTTTCCTATCTCACATCCAATCATCATGATTATTCATTACAACTGCTAATGAGGACCTTCATTTGCTATTGATAGGTAGTTAGTTCCAGAGTATGGTATGTGTCTGAGATGATAATGTGCCACTCCAGCATGTTCTGCTTTTTGTCGTTACAAGGTTTAGATCAGTACAGTGTGTAGCTTGTATGGAGTTTAATCTGTTTATATGTAGCATGTCCAACACCTGTGGGTTTGGCATAGCTTTGTATGTTAGGCAGAGGTTGCCTTTGGGTAGGCAGTATGTGACACAGTGTAGCTGTGGTTTTGTAAGACAGTCTGCATAGGGCATCTGTTTGAGTCTGGTAATACTCTTTGTGAGGTATGTGTCTGGCATCTACAGTTGCTGTGGATGTCTTCTGATGTACATACCAACAGGGCCATTGTACTCTATGATGGGTGTTATGACTGATGAGTAGAGTGGAACACTGACCTCTTTTTCCATGGATGACACACCTTTTCTGATGACATGTGGACCGTACTCAGTTTACATGATTAGTGTGGCACTGTGATTATCAAAAGGGACACTATTGTCCACCTGTGTCCCAAAGTCTCTTATCACACTTTTGGTGTTGAGTAGACTACCACCTATGTGGTAGTTCATGGGTACAGGGATTTTAAAAAAAGGGATGGCAATACATTTACAACATTGAGCTTGAGCGTACATATGAACATCCATTGGTGTACATATAGATATACATACAGGCACATATACAGTCCACCTTTCATGGTGGGAATATCAATTATGCAAAGGTTGAGAGGGATACAGTTATGTAATGATATTGCACAGTCTTGTGCAGAATGCATGGAAGGTATTCTCAGCCCATGTATCTTTAGCAGGACCCCCTATCTGGAAGACTAAAAACCTAACAAATCATACCCACGGCGTTTAAACACCACATGTCATATGCCAGCACTGTATGCTGTCTTGTTTGCCACACACTACAACCTACATATAAATATGCACATAACAACCTGCACCAACATATAAATGTCCACCCTTCACAAACAGTTGCAGTATGTCCCTTGCTCTATGCACATGTTCAGATGCTAATATATCAGACACATAAATATCTCTCCATATGTGTGTGCCATACACACACAGGGTCCACACTGTTGTAAGTCCGTACACCTCAGGGATGATTGTTGGGCCTTGCTACAACATGGACAGTTGTCACATGTGTGCATACAGTAATAGTACAGGGAGTATATATAGCTGCAAATGCTACATTACTATACTAGCCTGGTACAGCAGTTGCCAATGCTAAGCTACACATTATGTGACTATCATGCATGTCTTACTCTGTCACATCCAAGTTTATATAGGTGTTTGCACTACTCCCCCAAACTGCCATTATACACAGTACTGTACAGACCATAGATAACATGTTCAGATGTTTGACATATAATGCTGAGCTACATATGTCACAGTTATGTCCCACTGCACACAGCTACACACTAATTTATCCATGGCAATAGTTATGCATGGCATCAGTGCATACATACCTACTGCTGCCACATATGCATGTTTCAGAGTATGTACAGTACTATTCATAAACATCTACTACTTGCTGGTAACTACAAATCTGTTACATACCTGCTTGTCACTTTCAGGTCCGTCTGTGTATGCTTTGATATATATATATATATATATATATATATATATATATATATATATATATATATATTTTTTTTTTTTTTTTATTTATTAAGTAAAGTTTTTTACTTAAGTTTTATTTTTGGTTATTAATTAAGTTTTTTTTTCTTAATTAATATATTTAGGTTATAATTAAGTATATATATTTTTTACTTAATTAAATATTTCTTTATTAAGTACTAAATTTTGTCACTACTCTCCAGGAGTTCTAGAGTTGCTGACACGTGCAATGTAATGATTGCATGTGGGGATAGCAAGTACAGTCTGCTTTTATAGGTATCTGCGCATGTGCATGTGATGCCTTCTGCACCAATTGGTGCCCAGCATTTGGTAAATGCATACAGCCTGCTGTGTGGTAATTGCAGTACTCACTGTCATAGCAACCCAATACTATAAATTGCTAAGGTATGTAGGCGTAGCCCTTTCAGATTTCCAGAGTGTGGTCCATGCTTGTTTGCTGTGAACACTGTTGTGTAAGTCAGAAGGTTGGTATACTTCTTATATATGAAGCTAGAGGTGTAGACAGTGATGTACATGTTGTACTCAGACCTGACTGTTGCCACTTCCAGTACAGAGCTATCAGTGTAGAGTTTAACTCACCCCTACAAATGCTTACACATTTATGTGACTATGTAGTTTCTTTTCTACTCATATAATTAACTGCCATACAAATGTAGTTATTGAGAAGAATTCTTTTGGCACATGAACTGTTTGTGAACTGTTATACTGTGAATATTAATGTACTCACTTCTGCAGGGTTTGTGTTTTTTATTGTTGACATTAGCACAGGGTTCTCAGGACAACTGGACAATTCCAGTACTGTGTATGCCTACCTACACCCTTGGTAGACCCTAAATACACAAGTATATTTTAATTGTGGGGGGGTGCTTACATACATAGAGCATTATGTATTATTGTGTGAATATTATCTTACTGGACTTAAATAATTGATGTGTACCTGTTAGTTTATCAAGGCAGGTGGTCTGTCTGCATAGTTCCCAACTGTGAACCTATCCAGATGGTAGCCAGAAGTTATGCTGTTATTCTTTGTCTGTGCAACTCACAGGTGTTTTCAGGACTGGTACAATGGCATTGTTACAGTCAGTTGCTACCAGTACATGGCTACATCCTTTGGTATTTCTGTGTTGTACTCCTACATAAGGGTATGCTTGTGGAGGTCCTACCAAAGCTATTTGCAGAGTGTGTAACAGCAGAATAGCTGATATGCCAGTGTGTTTGTGCCTCTGCCAGGCCTATGAAACACTCAGATACATCTTTGCATGGAGTCAGGGATTGGTAGATAAAAGTGAGGCACACCTTATACATAATAGAGACAGTAAGTGTAGACTTGAGTGAAGCAGTGCATATGGATTAGCACTCCTTTTATGAAGTACAAGTGGTGTCTACTGTTATTATTGTCAGTATTCATTGTGTAATACCCCACCTTTCTGACTGACGTCAGTACTTTTCAGAGGGATTCAGAGGGACACAGCTAAAATATGTTTCACAATCAGGGACATCCCTGAAAAGTAGTCACAGTTAGGAAGTATGGCCTCTGCCCTAATCAGATATGCCACTGTTTGTCCTGCTATGATACTGTGTCGGGGTTGTAAAGTGCCTCTGTAACATTATTTGCTGCTTGAATGGCTGCTTCTCATATCACACTCATGTAATGCAATTCCACAACAATTGCTGGTAAAGATCCACAGAACAAGCTTTGTGTTATGGTCTTCCTATTTTTCCTTTACAGTCACTCATTGTAATGCATGATATATTTATTTCAGCACCAAGTTAGTGCATATATGCTGTGGCTCAGTGGTACTTCATGCAGTCTAGTGTATCCAAGGTCTGGGGTTCGAGACTGACAGAGGTGTTTTATTTTGCTGTTGAGCAGAACAAGGGCCCTGACATAGAGTGACTAAGGCACTTTTAAGCAGTTATAAGTGGGTTTGTGCGGGTTTGCGTGATGCTTAGCGATGCTTAGCTAAGCGCACACATGCGCACACTCGCTCAAACCCGCTTACTACTGCTTAAAAGTGCTTACTCCCGCTAACCCCCGCTCTAATTTCTTTGAAAGAAAAGAAAATGGGGAGATAGGAAAGTGGTGAAAAAGGGGGCACAAAGAGGGAAAGACATTAGGAAAACAAGCTCGGGATGTGCAGGACGGGTGTAGGGAAGGTTCATAGCTGCCCATTTCTTTATTAGCAACAGCTGTGCATATGCAATAATTTTGGAGTGAAATTTGAAACCTTCCACCCCTGGGAGAGGGGTGAGTACAACAAAGTATGTTGTATTGCCAATTATAATTATCAGTTTACATGTCCAGTGGACATGTGTGCGAAATGGGCAGCTATGTATGGGGCATAATTTTTTTGTGGGTACAGATTGCCCCCTTTTTTTTTTCAGGTAAGAGTGGAAAGTGAGGTAGAGGAAGTAGGTATATTTGGGGAGGTAGGTTGGGTTAATAAACAGACAAGACAAACAAGACGCATACAGGGGCAGTGTATGAAACATGGGGTGGGTGAACACAATTGACGGGGACGGATGTTTGGAAATCGCAAGCCCATGAGCCCACAGATGGTAACAATGAAACTGAGATCCCCACCCATGAACATTCACCACTGCACCTTCACAGCCCTGAGGGTGGCTGTGCTGGGGGCTGCATAGGATGGGCAGGCTCACCCGTGAGATGCACCACTCTCACCTTGAGCTGGCATAGGGGATCAGCGACTGAATGCTGGATCTCCCTATGCACCACAACCCGGACCCTTCAAAGGGTGACAGGTGGCCCTTCTCCACCCATGCTTGCATGGGGGGGACGAGCCCCATCCCCTGCAGCGCTTCCACCTGAAGGTGGCACAGGGCCAACAGAGGAGGGGAGCCCGGGCTGGGCACTGGATCTGCTGGTGCCAGGTGCACTCGCCAGCTGAGGAGGGGCAGGTGGGTCCACTGGGACCGGCCTTCCCATACGGTCTGTGATTAGGTTGTTTAATTACAACATAAACAACAGCATTCCAAATTAGTTGTAACAGCATGCAGTAATATTCCCATTAACCCAACACACCAAGGTTCCAACAGTTGAACAGCAAGCATAACACATGCATATATTGAACGACAGTGGACATTCCAACAGCATGCAGGGATGATTTGTGGCAACAGGCCACCATGATTGTGGTGTTTGAACAGGGCACATGCATCAAAGTGAATGCAGATATTTATAGAACAATAGGACATATATCCCAACAAATGTTTAGAGATTACACATACCCACTGAGGTGTGGAACTACATTGTTTATGCACATACAGTAGGGTGTAGAAAGAAACCTCATTTAACATCTTATAAGTACTTTTAGTCTACACTACATTCCTATTGACTTCAGGTGTATATCCCCTACATGTATTATTACACTTGCCAACATGCATTAGGTTGTGTAATGGGTTTGGCTAGTTCATGATATACCTGACCTATATCTGACATACTAACTGTCCAAGATGCAGATGTTACTGCTACATATTTATTGATTTTATTTACATTTCTTTATCTACATATCTGGATGTGTTCACATGACATTTTCAGGTAAATTTGTACAGAAAAACACTGTTGGTAATGAGGAAACGAACAGCCCAATCTGCTTCTTTTAATGTTTTCGTTCAATTTATTTTACTGAACTTCATCAGAATTGCACCCATAAGACAATACACCTACTTAAATGCCATACTCAAATAAATCACGAGACAAATAACCAATGAAATCATAACTTCATCTAATTAAAGATTATATCGCAAAATAAAAATCAAACAATATAGAATCTTGTAAAAAACACATAAAAAATGAAATATTTACACATAATAAATAATATAATGGAATAATATATTATAATGTATGTATATGTATATAATTAATGTCTTTGTAACTGTAAAAACATTTTATACTAATCATATCGTTTAAACCAGGTGATTGGTCAGCATTTAACAAAATCTGCCACATTGCTTCTTTACACTCTAAAATAGTTTTAAAGTCTCCACTAAATATAGAATTGTCAACCCTTTCCAAAAGGATTTCCAAAAATTTGTACAGAACCCTGCATTTCGTGTAGCACACTCACATTTCTGGTGAACATATTAATGAGCTACTCATGTGCCAGATTTACTTATGCATGCCAGCCAGTAACTGACTGTTGAGGAATGTATATATGCTTCACAGCTACTGGCACTTCCATCAACCACTATAGATGGGACTGCCCAACTTTGGGTGGCCAGCACTTATTAAAACAGTACCATTTGTATCATGCAAGGGTACAACAACATTTCAAAGTAAGTGACACAGACACACTCCAGGTTTTATACCTTTATTAATTACATTACACACATTTCCACAGGCTTTCTCCTTTATTTGATATTACAGTGCATATGGAAGACATATTCAAGACATATTATACCTTTATTAATGGGTTAGAACACTCTTTTTCAGGCTCGCTCACTTATTTTATATGACAGTACATGCAGAGATATTATTCCGGACATATTTTACCTTTCTTAATGGGTTACTACACTCTTTTTCTGGCTCTCTGACTTATTTTATATAACAGTACATGCAGAGGAATTATTCAGGGCATTTTATGGCTGCATTATTGGGCTACAACACTTTCTTTCAGGCTCTCTCACCTATTTTATATAGCAATACATGCATAATAATTACTAACCTGCCTGGTGGCGCAGCCTTAGCAGCCTATCTGCATAGGCTTGCTGATTAGCAGCATGAACACCTGCAGATGTGAAGTAAATGAAGGGATACTGAGACATACCTATCCATTATATAGACTAAATTAGCATGTCATACATATTGCATTCCATGGCTACCTACTCAGTAGTGGGGCATCTTGCATCCCACGGGCCTCCTGTATCCACCGGTTCAGTAGGTCCTGCTTCCGTCTCTTCAGATCTGCATGGTGGTGACAGACCTGCTCACCAGTCCGAGGAATGCCTGTGGCACTGGTGAGATCATGAGCTAACTGGTTCCAAGCCTCTGCCATGTACTCCGTCCCTTGGAACTTGCCCTGCAGGAGTCTTGACTCATGACGGTGGACAAGGAGCCAAACCATGTATTTTGACTCCTCGATGCCCCAGCGTTGCACTCAAAAGCATGTACCCTCTCCAGCACCAGCCATTCTAACTGCAGATGGGAGCTACAATCAGTTATGGTGAGTATTCCCGCCTATGGGGCTTAAATATGTCGCATTTCACACACTTTTTTGTGATTGGCCATTTTTGAAAATTCTCGGCTGACTGCAGACCTGCTTAGCAATGGTTAATCTACCATTTATAAGTATATGTATGTTAACGGTGGCTGCTTATTCTAAGCTGTCATGGCTTAGTGGTTCAGTACTTTGATTATGGTGCACAGTGTCCTGGGTTCGAACCTTGTCATTGCTTTGTATTTTATTACTGTCCAGACAGGCTAGGGGGTGTGGCTGTGTTTAGGCAACTTTGCTCTACGTTGCTCCACATTGCCTGATGGTGCGCTGGTTGGCGCTATTTAGCTATGAGCAACTCTGTTGTGCTGGGTAAAGTGCTATTTAGCTATGGGCAACTACATTGCACTGGGTAAAGTGCTGCTTAACTATGGGCAACTATATTGTGCTGGGTAAAGCGTTGCTTAACTGCGGGCAATTATATGTCAGGTTCCTTTATAAATATACATTTTGTTCACTGATACATAGGCCATTTCAATGCTTTTTAGTAAAAGTTTAATCATATATGTCAGGAATTATTTCATATACTACTTTAGAACATAAAATAGGAAGGGGAGTGGTGGGACTCAAACCGTGAATGCCTCCTCTTTGTGTTAACGCTCTACCACTACGCCATTGCTATTTGGTATAATTTGCATAAACATTCCTTATTATGCTCTTCCATGTCAAGTTTGCTAACTGCAGCTAAGCAATGGGCACACCCGCGCACACACGCGCAAATACAGGCAGCTATATCGGGAATTAGAAAAAAAACAAAAATTAATGTTTTACTTTTTATAACTGTGCTGGGGGTTTACAATGTCAGGGAGTGTGGTGTTGGGTACATGGACATTTGAGCGGACTCGCTGTTGTATGTTGACATTTTGCATTTCAGACACTTGCAGGGGCGTGGACCTTTAGACTGCTCAGCAGTCAGATACGCCCCCTGCTTTCCTGCATGGTCCGTGTTAGACTTGGAATAGAGTCAGCATGCCCTCATGAATATTCATGGAATGCTGACATCATACCGTTCAACTGCAGCCTCCGAGTAAGACTTATTTAGTCTTATACGGAGGATTCATGAATCCGGGGGTATGAGTAGTTCTGAGTACCCGCAGTCAAACATCTTTGGCTGAACATGCAATTCAAAGTGCAAAACAGCTGTTAGAGAAATCCAAACATGACAATACTGATGTTTTTCTAAACTTGCTTAAACTCAGAAACATTCCTAGTGATAATCATCTTGGTTTACCTGCCCGAGACATGCCAGAACCACATTACCAATCAGCAGCAATTTATTGGTTCCATGTGCTAAAAACAACAAAGCAGTGAAAGTCAACTGTTGAAAAAGTGTTTGTCCCAGAAGTCCTACTATTGCATGACCAGTAAACTGCTCAGTTCATTAAAAGAAGGGGAGGTAGTTATGTAAAAACAGAGATGTCAAAAGGTTTTGATCACATAGGATTTGTGAAAAGTTTGTGTCAAGAGCCAAGATCTTACATTGTGGAATCACAAAGAATGGAATTCAGGCAGAATTGGAAACATTTGCTACCAGTGTCAGAGCCAGTGTTGCAGCATCTTTCCTGTAATAAAGGCTATAATTCTCCTTTTTCTAATTTCTCCAAATCTTTTGGGTTTCTAATAACATGACGGGAATGGACCCCATTTCTAAGTCAAAGTATGATTAACGTTCATGAAATTAGTATTGCTTTAATCTTTGATTTCAGCCAGTAGTGCTCTTTGCAGCACTCGCAATGTGCTCAGTAATGACTCCTTCTGCAATTCATATGGGGTTACATGGACTGGCAACATAGCTAAATACGATTGTAAATTCCTTTTTATAATACCCATTGCTTCTACTACTATTGGAACTGTCTGTGTATCTTTCTTCCATATTGCTCTTGTTTCTGCTTGCAGATCCTGGTATTTTATGACTTTGTGTCTCTCTGTATGCAAGACATTACAGTCAGTGGGTATTTCAATGATCAATGCTACTTTTGTCTTCTTTCTTGAACCACTATATCTGGTTTTCTAGCATCTATCTTTTGAACTGTTGGTAATGGGTGATCCCATGTGATATAAACTTCATAATTTTCTATGATGCTTTGTGACTCATGTTTCCAGAGTTTTTCAACCACTTAGATACCATAATGTTTGCATAATCTCTAGTGCAACAGTCTCTCCACATTATTATGCCTTTCAGCATACAGCCTTACTGCAATTATTGTGTTGCAACCAGCAATAAGGTATGTGACTGTTTCCAATTTAGTTTTACAAAACCTACATTTGTTTATTTCTCCCACATGTTCAATGGACTTTGTAAACCAGCATGTACGTAGCCCACTATATTGGCATGCCAATATTAACCTTTCATTTCTTGGCTTGAATTCGCCTCTGCTTAACCATTCCTGCATTAGTTCCTGATCAACATGAGGCTCTTCCAGAAGTTTACAATACTTGCAACTATATGTTTTTTCCACATTTCTTGGCTTCTCATCTGGTCCTCCACTTTATATTCTTTCTTTTGATTTTTGACACATTCAGTTGCTGCCTGTTTTTTATCTACTTCTAGTTTGATTTCCATTCCTGCTTGATGTCTATATGCGTCTGCTAAATTAAGCAGAGAAGTCATCTTAGACTTATTCTCCTCATGTTTCAAAACTTTCACTACATTCGGATCTTGTGAGGTCAGTAGAGATGTGTGTAGTCCCATGATTGCAGATCTATACATGTAATCAATTTCAAGGAGGCCCATCCCTCCTTCGGAATGGGGAATATATAATCTTGGTATACATTGATTTTTATAAATCATTTAGTGAGCATGAAGCATCCTTCTTGTATCTAATCTAGCCAACACTTTCTGGGGGCAGTCAATCACTCCAAATCTATACGTTAGGACAAAAAGAGCAAATTGATTTATAGCTTGGATCTTGTTCCTAGATGTCAATGCTGTTCTCAGGATTAATTTAAGTCTTCTAAAGTATTCCTTACTGAGTTTTATTCACATTTGTTCATGTTTTATTGATAATCCTTCATCAATTCCCAAGTATTTATACACTTTCTCTTGCTCAAGTTCTTTTACATCACATTCTTGTCCCAAACTGATGTTTTCCTGGTGCTGCAGTTTTCCTGTTTTAAAGGTTGCTTTTGCACATTTATCAAGACCAAATGACATTCTAATGTCATCTGAAAATGTTTTGACTACCTGCAGCTGTGTTTTCAGTTCCTCATTTGATGAGGTATACAGTTTTAAATCATCGACAAAGAGAAGATTAGAAGTCATTCGACTTTGTTGTTTTCTGTTAAATAAACAGCTTAATGGATTAAAGGCAAAGTAGAATAGCAATGGTGACAGAGAGTCACCCTGGAATATCCCACTTTGAATTTTTATCCCTGGAATAATAATCTGTCCTTTATCATGGCTTAATTGCAAAGTGGTCTGCCATTGTTTCATGGTTATTGTAATTTAGTCGATCAGTGTAGGGTGTATCTTATACATTATGTAGTCAATCCATGCCATACTTAGATTCTTCCCCTTTTTCACAGTTCACCACTATAACTTTATTTAACAACAAATGATCCTTTCTTCCATATGATGTTCTTTTATTGCCCTTTTGTTCTACTGCCATAATTGAGTTTTCTTCTAAATGACTATAAACTCTGTCTGCGTCAATTCCCATGTATAGTTTATGCGTCATCAGAAGGCAAGTTATTGATCTATAATTTATGGGGTAGCTTGCAGGTTCACTCTTACGTAAGAGCATTGTTTTGCTTATTGTTAGCCAGTGTGATGTCTGTTTGGGGTGCGCATATAAATAGTTCTTACTCATGGCTAATTCCTTCTGCAAAGATGTTAATACTTTTAACCAAAAGTTAAGTACTTTATCTGGGCCTGGGGTTTTCCAGTTAGAGGCTTTTCTCAACTTTGTTTCAATATCTCTGACTGTTACTTCATCCCATTTCATATCCTGCACCTTTAAACTTCTTATTCTTTCTTTTACTTCTTCTGTCCATTTAGCATCTTTGTTATGTTCCACAGGATCTTCATAGATACTTCTCCAAACTGTATCTACTTCCTCTTTTTTTGGCAGTCTTTCAATTCCTTTTACCTTATTTCCCTGTTCTCTATAAAACTTTTTTGGGTCATCAATAAATTGCTTATTTTGTACTTTTCCTTTATATTTATCTGTGTATCTTCTAGGTTTTTCCACCTGTGATGAAATTTTTAGTTTATTTGCGATAGTGCATGAAAGATTCTGGTCTGTTCTATTAATGTGCATTGCTTTAATCACATTTATCTTTCTTAGTATTTTTGTTGATCTATTCCCTCTTCTATAATCTCCTAACAGTGACACTTCTTGTCTTAACTGAGTTATAGTTTTCTCTATTGATTATTCCATGATTGTATTCAGCTTCTCCCCTTCCTTTCCTTCACTACCCTGTGATCTTGTAGTAGAACTTTATCAGTTATTAATTTAGCAGCACAGTAGTATATCCTGTTTACTTCTGTTATATCATATGGATCTCTATGGACAGTCATAATTACTGCATTCATTTGTTTTATCAGACTTCTTACTTTTTGGGTTTTATTGACCTTTTGCAGACTATTTCTCTCATTGATCTTAATATATCTATACATACCCATTAAATCAAGCAACTCTTCTCTTAGCTAATTTTCTTCCAAACTGAGGGCACATCCCTTGTATTTCATTTCCTGTGGGCATTCTATAGAAAGTTCTATTGCATCTTCCTGTGGTGCATTCTCTTCAATTTCATCCTGTGTCATCTGTTGCTCTGTCATATAGAAACTCACTGTCCTATCACTCCTCAACATTGACTGCATCAGAGTTTCCACAGTTTCCTGTTCCTTTCCTTGCTGTCTAGCTTGAAGTGAATGTTTATACTGGTTTCCTATGGAAGGCTCCAAAATATCTTCATATGGCAGCTGACCAATTGCTTTCTGTTCCATTGGTTTCCCTTTAATTTGGATATGCATTGCTGTATCCTGTTGTGGTGCTTTTTGCATTAGATTTTCTACACTGAATCCTTCACTTTACAGCTGCTCCATAACCTCAGTTTGTATTTCTTTGACTTCTCCATTACTAATCTCTTTTTCTACTTTTCCTCTTAGTCTTCTTATTTTTTGTATTGTAGTTTTCCATATCTGGATTCCTTTGCCTGCATTTCTCCTCAAATATCCTTGGTGCTGCTCTGTTTGTATTGGTTAGTTTTGCTTTCTCCTTTGCATAAATATTACACCATATTAAATCTCTTTTCCTTTCCCATTTCCATATTTCTTCTTCACATGTCTCCTGAGCTTCATGCTTTTCCTTATTCTGAGGAATCACTCCATCATGCTGTGACGTAGTCTGTGTTAGACCTTGTACATTAAATCCTTCACTTCGCAGGCACTCCATAACCTCAACTTCTATTTCTTAAACTTCTGCTTTACTAATCTTCTTTTCCACATTACATCTTTGTGATATTCATTTTTTTATTGTCAAATTTTCCATATCTGGATGTCTTTGCCTGTATTTCTCTTTGAATATCTTTGAAACTGTCTTCTCTATATTAGTTAATATGGCTTTCTGCTTTGCATAAATATTTTACCATATCAAATCTCTCTCTCTTGCCCATGTCCACATTTCTTTTTTATATTTTTCAAATGCATCTAGGCTTTGTTGTTTATATTTTCTTGATCTATATACTGTCTTTCAAAAATCTGTTGTATTAATGAATGCAATTTTTTATTTGAAGCTTCTGACAGTTTTTCCTGCGGAAGTATTTTTCCTTCCTCTGATTTCTCTCTTAATCATTTTGTATAGCTTGTGTCTGGTAATTCTGGGCTTTTTACATAATAGTAACAATACATAATTTCTTTCTTATCCTCAATAGTCCACTCTATTGTCTTTATGTCTCTTCTTTGGCCAATCAGTTTTTTGTGATTTTTGTGGACTGCTACTTCCTTCTACAACAGGGGGCCATCTTTTAAAGACTCTAATTCTCAGAGTGACTTGTCCAATGTTCCTATTACAGAGGACATTCCATCAGTAATCCCTGTTCCTGAGAATACCCCCAAGAGCCTTGAAGTAGAACATTCCCAGTGACTGTCTCCGTTGTTAAACCCAGTCTTATTACATTACGAGATCAGGTTGCATCTCCAGATGTAGTTCCAGATACATGGCAACCTGGACATGACTGTTATTTTGTTTATTATTGACTGTATAATTTAATATATATTCAAAAAATCAAAAAAGAAAATGTTTAACATCAGGATCTAGGCATACAACATCATGGGGATATATTTCCATAAGAACAAGATACCTGAATAAGCTGACAGCAAAAAATATAAGAAATGGAAAACAGGTCGAACTACAACTTTGAAAACTGAAATAAACAAGCTGGACAAACAAATTAAGCATGGTATGAGACAAGATCAAGAAAAATTAGAAGAAAATTTAGATAAAGATATTGAGCACAGCAGGAAGCCATTTTATATAGATACATAAGATGTGGAAGGAGTAAAGACATACATATTGATAAACTGTGTGTAGATTTTAAAATTTATTCTGACATACAACAGATTATAGATATATTTACAAAATCATATGCAAAACAGTTTGGCTCCTCAAAGGGAGTGTTAGGTTGTTCTAGTGACATCCAGGTAGCCTCAGATACTGAAATCAAATTAGATTATATTGAAAATCAACTATGCAAATTGGATCTAAATAAAGTACAGAGAGGAGATGGTAATAATGACCTGAAAACTCATCAGCAAGAACTTTTAGGACCATTATATCTATTAATTACTAGGTTGTATAAATACGGGGAGATTCCTCAAGACTGGCGACATTTGCTTATTAAACCTGTCTGTCTTTAAGGAAAAGGGGAGTAGGAAAAACCCAGAAGCATATAGACCCCTGAGTCTACTTTCATGTTGTGGAAAAATAATGGAGAAGGTAATATTGACTAAGTTTTTGCCAGAACTGGAAAGACTGGGACTTGAAACCATATATTAGCATGCACATCTTGAAAATAGATCTATTACCGCCTGTAACACAACGTTCTACAGCAAGATAACAATGTCTATGAATGAAGAAGTACACTGCGATGTAATTTATATAGATTTAACTTTGGCATTTGACAGGGTCATACACAAAACACTGATCAATAAATTAGAATAAATAGGTACTGATTTACTTTTAATAAGGTGGATAGCTGCATGGATAACAAATAGGACATGGTAAGTATCATACAGAAATTAGACAGGTGAAATTCTTGTTTATAGTCAGGGTATCCCACAGGACTTTGTCCTAGGCCCTTTCTTGTTTAGATTGTTTCTTTCACACCTATCTTTTTCATCTGAGGTGTTATGCAGTCTGTATGCAGATGACCTGAAATTGGGTAAACCGATTACATGTGTTACAAATAAGGCACGTCTGCAATCGAACTTGACTAAATTGACCATGCAGGAGAATAATATGCTGATAAATACATCAGAAACTAAGCATATGAGATTTGGGAGACATAAATAGAAAGGTGAATATATAATACAGCACACAGTGATTGAAACTGTAGATTTATTTAAGGATCTGGGTATATGGGTAGATCCAGCTTTGAATTGTTCTTATTATATCAACCAATTGGTTAATAATAGTTATAGAACTAAAGGCTGTATAAAAAGATTTATAAAGTCTAGCAAATCAGAAATGATGAAATCATTGTTTGTTACTTACATTAAACCTAAACTTGAGTTTGTAGTGATGATATGGAAATGTTATTAGAAAACAAGCTTAGGTAAACTGGAAAGAGTACAGTGGAAATATACAAAGGGCATCCATGGATGTGAACATTTGCTATTATGAAAGACTAAAATATCTTAACTTGTACAGTGCCTGTTATAGATATTTAAGAGGAGATCTTATTCAGGTTTATAGGGCATTTAGAGAAACTAACTATGTGAATGTTTGGGGTTATCAAAAAATAGTAGATAGTCATCAGTCAACCTATGCAGAAGATTCTATAGGCATGAGGAGTGTACTAATTGATTATCTGAGAGAACAGCTGATACATGGAATAGACTACCAAATGATATTAAAGCAAGCACTATTTTAGATATTTTTAAGAACAGCCTGGCTACTTATT